>NC_134845.1:52227298-52528905 GCF_965363235.1 Mytilus galloprovincialis
CAAACTGGAAGTGTTTCTGAATAGACTTTCATCAGGTACGCTCAAGATTGGAAAGCAAATATATAAAACGGTTGAGAGAAATCTACAATACACTACAATCCTAGTTATAGAGATGGAAGATCCCTAGGAGATTATCAAAACACTCCAATGGAAAAGAGAGACAATAAAAATTGTAACGAAAGATACCAGAGGGACATTCAAATTTCATACATCGAAAATTAATGACAACGCCATGGCTATAAAATGACCAAGACAAACACACAGCAAGTTATTTGAGGGACTTCAGGTGGCTAGGGCGTCTTAATTAAAATTGATAGAAGTTTTTGATGACTTGTCAAAATGAAGTTTTTATCATGCTTTCTTCAAAAAAATATTAAAAAGCATGGGTCACCGGATTTTTTTTCACGCTACAGGTTGTGCAAATTTGTCAGATTTTGTAAAGATTATGTATGGAAAATCATTTTTTGTGTAATAAAAAGAAAACGTACTATAAGAACTTTAAGATAAAATGTGCTTTCAGATAAGAAAAAGAAAAAATGGGGTCACCGAACTTGTTTTCTTGCTACATATCAAAATAGGTAAACTCATAACACTTTCTCTTATAAAAATTACTTTGTTTGAGTTATCTCCCTTATTTGACAAAGTTGAAACAAATCTTATCAAACACAAACAAGGTGATTGTGAGAAATTACAGCTGTAATTATGATAAAACACACAATTTTCAATATTTATACCAAAAGTCTTTTACATAAATTACATGCAACTCTCAAAATTTGCACATTTTATCAAATATCTAGACCAAAGTTATCTGCTTCTTTAAAATCCAAGATGGAGGAAGACCGCCGAGCCACTTTAATAGCTTTCTGTTCGGTGAAAACCAAGGCTACGTGTTAAAGACCATACTTTGACCTTTAATGGTTTACTTTTATAAATAGTGACTTGGAAGGAGAATTGTCTCATTGGCACTCATACTACATTTTCTGATATCTATAAACAATAGTACACAAAACACAACATAAAACAAAAGATAAGCAAGACAAACCCCACCAAAAACTGTGGGAGATCTCAGGTACTCCGGAAGGATAAGCGGATCATTTTGCAGAAACTATTGAACCCTTATCGTTTTTTTCCAACCAAACATATGTTTGGATAAAATTAGACAACACGAACCCCATCTCTCACTTGTATGATAGTCGCAGAAAATTCCAGTATACATGTATTAACAACAATGTGTGAACAAATCAAACAGACATAATAGACAAAATGTAAAAAAGGTACAGCAGTCACCATTGTAGTATCTTTACCCTTCAAACAAACAAATATGACAACATCAATTACCACGATTAAATTCTGCGTGGTTTTTTTCTTTCAAATTCACTGATTTGGAAATATATTTGTTATTGTGCTATGATAATTTTGTATGGTGCGTGTTAAAAAGTTCAACATTGAAATGAATATCAAATATGTATGCTTTTAGAAAGATAAAACAGTTTTTTCAAAGTTATCTAATTAGAACTGAACGTTCGAGTGACTTAATAAATGCGGATTTGTCCAAGCAAATCTTTAATCATTATGTTGTTTTGACATGAATATTTGGTCCTTTGTTTCTGTTGTACTATAAAGAGTATAACTTTTCTTTTATGGTAAATTTGAAACACGAAAGTTTAGTATATTGTCATTAATTATCTTTGAATTCAAAAACCCAACTGAACTTTTCAAAAGTATTCAAAGAAAAAAAAACAAGTAAGTGTCACATATTATAGTTTATGTTCGTGTTGGTACATCGCAAAAACTATAACATAAAAATCCAACCAGGGCGTATGTATCATAAAACAACTACAAATATATTTTACTGTTTTACATGGTAAGCAAAATTTTTAATGGCAAAAATTTGAAACAGTTTACCAATAAAATCTTTTATCAATTACATTATCAATACCAAATAAAGAAGGAAATGCAACAGACATATCTCATTTACAGTTCAAACCTTGCAACAAAAATAAACATGTTGATTATTGGAATTTGTACTTCAGCAAGTTGTGCATTTAGTGTTAGAACTAACATTGCGGGTAAAACATCTGTTAAGTTATTTTGTGTTTATTGGAACAATCTACTTAAAAAGCTTCAAAAATGGCGACCAAAACTATAGAATGAAAATCATGTTTACTAGACAAATGCCATAAGTTTGAAAACAATTGCATTCGGCGCACCTCGGCAAGTAAGTTAATTTAAGGAACGCTAACAGCTGAAAATGCCAACGCCAAGGATGAATATTTACCGAAACAAGAGAATATCTATATGACCTATGGAGACATAAAAATACATTTACCAGCAACCTCAATCTAATGATAACTTTGTCGGAGGAGTTTAAACCTTAACTTCTCAATAATTTTCAAATCTATAAACGAACGATTTGAGAAAAGAATGATATTAATAATGTGAGTACCAAAGCACTTGTCAATAAAAAAAAACAATCAATTATCAACATACTACAGGATAATATTTCCTCTATTCCTCAGCATTGAACTTTAATATACTAATTGTTATGCATCATTTAATTAATATTTAAAAACAAAACGATTCAATATTATATGTAATATCAATTTAGGATCAATTCAGAACCCTAACCATTAGCATGGTCGTAAATAACTATCAAAATACCATTTAGTTTATATTTGCTGTCACAAAGCACATCCGATTTTACGCTTGTGTTGCCTAGTATCAGTAAAATACACAATTATTACGATGAAATTCTGCGCTTTTTCAAATGCACTGAACTGGAATTAACACTTTACAGAGACACATCAGAATTATATAAAGATCTCTGTTTTTGAATGATTGTTAAACAGAAAATTGTTAGCAAGTAACTGATATCAGTAATCGTAAATCAGCAAATGAATTTGTTTTGCTATTTGGAATGAAGTACGGAAATCAGTTAACTTTATAAATCACACAAACAAAAGAAACTGGGTCGATACTACTTATTTATCAACACTGACATGGTTTATATCATTTATTTCTAAAAATTTCTTTGTTCATTAATTAAGAAACCATGAACCATTTAGTTCCAACTCCCCCAGACAAAATTAAACTTTAATGAATTTGGCTGTTGTTATGTCCCTTTTAGTCAAACAGATCCTAATTTCTATGTATTTATACATCCCTGACAGTTATAATTTTGCTTTTGTACGTGTCTGGTGAAGGCAAATTCAGAAAATTTCTCCTGCCGCACGAAAATTGTAAAATCAAGATCATGAAGATACATGTTCTAACAACAATGTGTGAACAAATCAAACAGACATAATAGACAAAATGTCAAAAAGATACAGCAGTCACCATTGTGTTATCTTATTCACCTTCAAACAAACAAATATGACAACATCAATAACCACGATTAAATTCTGCGTGGTTTTTTTTTCTTTCAAATTCACTGATTTGGAAATTTATTTGTTATTGTGCTATGATAATTTTGTATGGTGCGTGTTAAAAAGTTCAACATTGAAATGAATATCAAATATGTATGCTTTTAGAAAGATAAAACAGTTTTTTCAAAGTTATCTAATTAGAACTGAACGTTCGAGTGACTTAATAAATGCGGATTTGTCCAAGCAAATCTTTAATCATTATGTTGTTTTGACATGAATATTTGGTCCTTTGTTTCTGTTGTACTATAAAGAGTATAACTTTTCTTTTATGGTAAATTTGAAACACGAAAGTTTAGTATATTGTCATTAATTATCTTTGAATTCAAAAACCCAACTGAACTTTTCAAAAGTATTCAAAGAAAATAAAACAAGTAAGTGTCACATATTATAGTTTATGTTCGTGTTGGTACATCGCAAAAACTATAACATAAAAATCCAACCAGGGCGTATGTATCATAAAACAACTACAAATATATTTTACTGTTTTACATGGTAAGCAAAATTTTTAATGGCAAAAATTTGAAACAGTTTACCAATAAAATCTTTTATCAATTACATTATCAATACCAAATAAAGAAGGAAATGCAACAGACATATCTCATTTACAGTTCAAACCTTGCAACAAAAATAAACATGTTGATTATTGGAATTTGTACTTCAGCAAGTTGTGCATTTAGTGTTAGAACTAACATTGCGGGTAAAACATCTGTTAAGTTATTTTGTGTTTATTGGAACAATCTACTTAAAAAGCTTCAAAAATGGCGACCAAAACTATAGAATGAAAATCATGTTTACTAGACAAATGCCATAAGTTTGAAAACAATTGCATTCGGCGCACCTCGGCAAGTAAGTTAATTTAAGGAACGCTAACAGCTGAAAATGCCAACGCCAAGGATGAATATTTACCGAAACAAGAGAATATCTATATGACCTATGGAGACATAAAAATACATTTACCAGCAACCTCAATCTAATGATAACTTTGTCGGAGGAGTTTAAACCTTAACTTCTCAATAATTTTCAAATCTATAAACGAACGATTTGAGAAAAGAATGATATTAATAATGTGAGTACCAAAGCACTTGTCAATAAAAAAAACAATCAATTATCAACATACTACAGGATAATATTTCCTCTATTCCTCAGCATTGAACTTTAATATACTAATTGTTATGCATCATTTAATTAATATTTAAAAACAAAACGATTCAATATTATATGTAATATCAATTTAGGATCAATTCAGAACCCTAACCATTAGCATGGTCGTAAATAACTATCAAAATACCATTTAGTTTATATTTGCTGTCACAAAGCACATCCGATTTTACGCTTGTGTTGCCTAGTATCAGTAAAATACACAATTATTACGATGAAATTCTGCGCTTTTTCAAATGCACTGAACTGGAATTAACACTTTACAGAGACACATCAGAATTATATAAAGATCTCTGTTTTTGAATGATTGTTAAACAGAAAATTGTTAGCAAGTAACTGATATCAGTAATCGTAAATCAGCAAATGAATTTGTTTTGCTATTTGGAATGAAGTACGGAAATCAGTTAACTTTATAAATCACACAAACAAAAGAAACTGGGTCGATACTACTTATTTATCAACACTGACATGGTTTATATCATTTATTTCTAAAAATTTCTTTGTTCATTAATTAAGAAACCATGAACCATTTAGTTCCAACTCCCCCAGACAAAATTAAACTTTAATGAATTTGGCTGTTGTTATGTCCCTTTTAGTCAAACAGATCCTAATTTCTATGTATTTATACATCCCTGACAGTTATAATTTTGCTTTTGTACGTGTCTGGTGAAGGCAAATTCAGAAAATTTCTCCTGCCGCACGAAAATTGTAAAATCAAGATCATGAAGATACATGTTCTAACAACAATGTGTGAACAAATCAAACAGACATAATAGACAAAATGTCAAAAAGATACAGCAGTCACCATTGTGTTATCTTATTCACCTTCAAACAAACAAATATGACAACATCAATAACCACGATTAAATTCTGCGTGGTTTTTTTTTCTTTCAAATTCACTGATTTGGAAATTTATTTGTTATTGTGCTATAATAATTTTGTATGGTGCGTGTTAAATAGTTAAACATTCAAATGAATATCAAATATGTATGCTTTTAGAAAGCTAACGGAGTTTTATCAAAGTTATCTGAATTAGAACTGAACGTTCGTGTGACTTAATAAGTGCGGTTTTGTCAAAGTAAATCTTTAATCGTGATGTCGTTACGACATGAATGCTTGGTCCTTTGTTTCTGTTGTACTATAAAGAGTATAACTTTTCTTTTAATTGTAAAATTGAAACACGAAAGTTTAGTAAATTGTCATTGAATTCAAAAACCCATTTGAACTTTTCAAAAATACTCAAAGAAAAATAAAACAAGTAATTGCCACATATTTTAGTTAATGTTCGTGTTGGCGCATCGAAAAAAAACTATAACATAAAAATCAAGCCAGGGTGTATGTATCATAAAACATCTACAAATATCTTTAACTGTATTTACATGGTAAACAAAATAATAAATGGCAAATATTTGAACCAATTTACTAATTAAATATTTTATCAACTACGTAACCAATACAAAATAAAGAGTGAGTGCATCAGAAATCCTTATGTCTAGTTCTATTCTTGAATTAAAAATAAACGGATGATGATTATTGGAATGTTTGCTTCAAAAAGTTGTGTTTTAAGTGTTAGAACTAACATTGTTAAGTTATTTAGTGTTTATTGAAACAGTCGAATAAAAAGGCTTTAAAAATGGCAATCAAAACTATAGAATGACAATCAGGTATACTAGACAAATGTCATTAGTTTAAAAACAATTGCATTCGGCGCACCTCAGCAGATGTCAGTTAGTTTAAGGAACGCTAACAGCTGAAAATTCCAAAGCCAAGGATGTATATTTACCGAAACAAGAGAATATCTATATGACCTATGGAGACATAAACATACATTTAAAACCCACCTCAATTTAATGATAACTTTGCCAGAGGACTTTAAACCTTAGTTTCTCAATAATTTCTATATCTATCAACGAACGATTTGAGAAAACAATGATATTAATAATGTGAGTACCAAAGCACTTGTCATTAAATAACAATTATCAACATACTAAAGGATAATATTTCCTCGATTCCTCAACAATGAACTTTAATATTAATGCATAAAATAATTAATAATCGATCAAACACATTATGTTTGGATGGGCAAAAGATAATGTTCCTTATATGTAACATCAATTTAGAATCAATTTAGAACCCAAACAATTTACATGGTCTAAAGTTACTATCAAAATACCATTTAGTTTATATTTGCTGTCACAAAGCGCATCCGATTTTACGCTTTTGTTGCTTAGTATCAGTAAAATTAATAATTAATTATTACGTTGAAATTCTGCGCTTTTTCAAATATACCGAATTGGAATTAGCACTATATAGAGACACATCAGAATGATATAAAGATCTATGTTTTGTATGATTGTTAATAAAGAACTCGTATCTGTAATTGTAAATCTGAAAATGAATATGTTTTGCTATTGGGAATTAAGTACGGAAATCAATTATATTTATAAATCACATCAGCAAAAGAAACTGGGTCGATATTTCTAATGTATTGACACTGACATGATTTATAATTTTTTTCTTAAAATTCAATGTTTATAAAATTAAGAAATCATGAACAAAACTGCTGTTCAACTCCCTCAGGCAAAGTTGACCTTTAATGAATCATAGGCGGATCCAGGGGAGGCCTTTCTTGGGAAAAATTTGGTTGATTATATAGAGAATCACTGACGTGTGACTGGAGCGCCCCCCCCCCCTTTTAGGTCAGTCAGCCCCCACCCCTTACAAAAGTTCTGGATCCACCACTGTGAATATGGTTATATTGTTTTGTGTCCTCTTGGTTATATGCTATATGCATTGCCCAATCATTGGAAAATTCGAACTGACTAAACATAGACGTTCACAATATGGAAGTTTATGATATAATTAGATTTGAACATTTTTTCCTTCAAATATATTAATGATAAGTTAAGGTCATATCCATTCTGGGAAATATAAGGCTACACTATTGGTCTTACACAGAAGTTGAATATTTTTTATTCTTCCATTGAACAGTTTGACATCTATCGCGGGAATTTTAATAGCTTACTATAGAGTAATTGGGTTTGCCTTACGATTGTTCATATCTTTGTCCTCATGTCTGAATGGATGGAAGTCACATATGATATAATTCCACATCTTTTTGATAGATAAAAAAATATTCTTCAAAATAGTATTATAAAGTCGTATCCCGAATAGTATGGTTAGGTCGGTGGGTTTTTCTGTTATGTTATGTAATATGAATATATATAGACTCTGTATTCAAACTTTTTGGACAGCACTTAAAGGTTGGGAAAATAATCATCAGAAAAAGCAATGAGGTTCTATGCTGAATAATAGTAGAAATCCGGAGGTTGCGGGAAATTTTAATACAGATCTAGATCAAAAGTGATATTTGTAAATTTTGTAAATAGAATGGAACTGTGTTATCTTTCAGTGAAAGCATGGTCAATAGCCTTCTGTTTCATAAAAAGCGTGCGCAGACCTAGAAGATTTACATCCTGAGTGTGGAAGAAACATTTACTATCAATGATCAAAACATGAAATATAACTCGCTTTGTGAATTTTATTGATAAGATAGAAACAACAAATGGAAAGTCATGGTGCAAATACCGGTATAAATATGTGTCCTTGAAATTCTTTTGCATCTTAAAGAATTAATGTAGCATATTCCGTTATTGCTTATCTGTACAGGGTAAAGCAATTGTTGTTGACAAACAAAAAAATATATAACGTCTTAGAAATAGAATAGAAATTGATTGCATATGATTTCAGTAATTCTAGACTTTGTTCATCTTAAAGTACGACATTGCTATTTAACCGATGGTTGATTCAAGGTAAGCAGAGTTAGCAAGAGCCGTAGCATTTTCCTCGTTAAGAGCTTATGAATTTGTGATCTGTATGATCTGTCTGGTGTATTAAATTATAAACCTGATACCTTTGATAACTATTTACAAACAATTTCGTACTGAACTACGAACAACTCCGAAAGTAACTTCTCGAGCACGTCGGTTATGCCTGATTTTTGATTTTTTTGTGAGTTATTTTTTTTTTGTCTTTCTTCTTTCAATTTGATGGTTGTCTAGCGGTTATTTTTTTATAATTTATTTATTACCGCTTAGTTCCTTCTCCATCGTTTTAAAGTAGCAACCAAAGAAATATGTACCATTATAGGCTTAGCGTTACGTCAACGTATACAATTAAAAAAATGACAGAAGAATGGACAGAATTTGATGCTGAATGTTATAGAGAATCTCTGAGGTTTTTATCGTTTTTTGTTTATTTGTTGTAACATCTTCAACTTTTCTATTACATAAGTAATTATTTGTGTTAAAGGAAACAATATCAAGATAGAACACAGAAAGAAGTAGTAGGGTTTCTATAAACATGTATTTCTATCATATTGATATACATTTAGTACATATTAGGTACAATGTATCGAATACATGACTTTTTTACAGATAAAACCAATACATAGGACCTTTCTATAGCAGTAAAAGTATACTTTTCAAAATGCAAAAATGCTCGTATGGTACTGCTCAATCAAATTCAACATTGGAAAATAAAATACAGAAAAATAAAAACAGTAAATGTTACATTGACACACCCAAAGGTGAGAAAAGTTAAATTTTTAACACATACGTTGTCACCAAATCCTTAATAAATGTAAATAGAGACAAGCTAAAGAAGCAAATTATGAGGAATATGAATCATATTCTGGACAGTGTGTAGTAGTGCTTATTTCAGTAAACAAGTTGAACTTAGATTTTAAATTTTATACTATTATTATAAATATATGTATTTTTTTTAATTGTTGAAACAATTGCTTATGGTTCTTTCTTAGAAAAACTTTCTTACCTTTGAACAATGGTGCTCACTATTTATAAAAACATTCGTATATTCCAAAATTAAACTAACAAGATTTATTGTTAAAATTTAGTTCCACAAGTTCTATCAATTCTCCTTTTTTAACGTCAAAACAATGCTTTTTAAATCCAAAGTTGTAGAAATATCTATTGGAGTCTTAGGATAATGAACTACTGTAACTTCGGATCACTCGGAATGTATCGATAAAAATCTCCGTTACCATAATAACGAAAGAATATCCAAAGATGCGAGATTTTTGGCGATAACGAGACTTCCGTGGTCCAGTGCAAACGAAGGTCATTACTCCAACTGAACATTAGATTGTTTCTTCATAACCTACAATAAAGACTGCATTTCATCTACCTTAATTGTATTGATTAAAAGATTGTCTCCATTATAATCAGTGTGAAACGTTTTCTAGCAGGGCAATTTCCTGATTCGTGTAAAGTAATCGAATATTTCAATATAATTACCACGTACAGCAAATACTTTTTAAACAACAAAACAGTAAGCAAGGCAACATCAAAAGTGTCATCTTTTGTGGAATTTGTGTTTCTATTTGTATTGTGTATATATTATTTGAAAGCAATAGATTTAGGAGGAAATATTCGTAAACAATACTTAGATATGAAAAATAAAAACTCATGTCAAAGAAATACAAACACACCTATGGCTAATAAAATAGTCACTTCAATTTAGAAATGTCACTTGCTATGTTGAATGTTATGATAACATTAACATATTTGATCTAAATTGGCCAATTTGGACAAAAGTCCTTCAAAGGTAGAACATTTATCTCGTTATAAAATATACCTTTTAGATAAGAATCACCGTACGGCCGTCAATGATAAAAAAAAACTCAATTCTTTAAAGACGACTTTAAAAGATCACTCTTTGATAAATGGGAAATAATTCAAACAAAAGAACTACATTTTTGTAACAGCCAAATTTATAACAATACAATTTACAAAAACTATACTTGTATACATATCAGTGCAGACAAATGTGAACTGTTTTACATACAAGTGCATGTTCGGTGCAGGGACATGTTGACTAGTATACTTATATATTTCATCTTATCTTATATGTATATGTAATACACATGTTTATTTAGACTCTAGTACAAATAATTGTACACATATGCAGTACATGCACATGTAGATTAGTATACATATATGCACAGCATATGTACATTTAGGCTAGTACATACAAATGTATGGTACAGACACACGCACACTAGAGTTTACACGACTGAGTGTATGGTAAAGGCACATGTAATCTGGTAACTAATTTTAGATCTCTGGTGGTGAGTTCTCCCATTGTCAATTATACCCCATCTATATAGTATATACATTTTTACGGTAGTGGCAAATATGTGCCTTTATACACATATGTTATCGTCGTGATATTTGAATATCGACAACTGTAACATCTCTCCCATGCAACATACTGGTATCTGAGCAAGCTTGTTCAACCATAAAGGACAGGAAATCAGTCTTGGAAACTACACATTCTTTATCAATGACCTCATGTTGATGATGTCAAACACCAAAAATATAGCCTTTTGAGACTGCATATCTTGAGGTGTTAAAAGTTTCGCCCTATTTTCGCCATTTGTTTAATGATTATGTTTGCGGAATAGCATATTGAATGTACCAAAAACATACTTTAATCACTCACATTTTCTAAATTTTGTTTACACAAGCAAAATTATACCTTTGTTAACAAAACAATGTGTGCATATTGATATTTAATTTCAGTTAAAAGTTACATTGGTTCATTAAACAAATTGAAAGTGCAAAAACTAATGCATTTAATTGGATGATAATAATGAAAGAAAATGATTTACGACCCTCAATGCAAACTATAATGGTTGAAGTGCAGTGATATCAACAAATACGAAATCTATTAAAGTTCAATTTGCGAACTGTGTTTGTTTGATTTTATTTTTGTATCGAACTGAACGTAATGAGTATGCTCGGTTTAATTTTTGTAAACAAATTAAAAAATAATTTATGATTAAATATCATCACGAAATGCATCGAACAAAAGGCCCTAAGAGAACATATTATCCTCATCATCTTGATAAAGTTCTTTGAGTCAACTTTTTTCATCTTGATCTGTGGATTTACAAAGGTAGGAAGGAACGTACAAACAACAAAATTGTTCTGCAAAAAAACAATTAAATAATATAGACTGATGGATTGATTTGTGTTAATCGCCACTCTCAGCACTATCGGTTATTTCGTGGTGTTCAGTCTTTGTTTGTGCACGGTGTACCACCGACCTTCGACAGAAACACTGACAATGATTGGCAATTGGGTTTGGTGTCGAGCACACCTACCACGTGCGGGCATAACTATGTTGATTAATTGGCGTTTAACGCCATTTTCAACACTATTGTGCTATTTCGTGCCGGTCGTTTTTGATTGGTGGAGGAAACCATAACGCATATAGAGAAGTACCGACCTTTGGCAGGAAAAAAAGAGTCCTTTCTAATTAAGATTGTAGTCGAGCTAACCTGGCGCGTGCTGGACTCCGTTTGCATCTGCATCTGTAACGTACAGGAGTCAATGAATGATATTGCCATAGTCCATTAAATCTGGATACTGGTAGTTTTAAGTACGGAAATGTAAATAGAAATATTAAGGTTCATGTGGACCCTATGGCTAAAATGGCCGTTTTTTCACCTCAAAATTTTCTCTGAGTACAGGCAAACCTGTGCATCTGGAAAGTTTTAAGGCATAGCATGCCCTAAATAAATAGAATTCAAATGCATTGTATGATTTAGAAAATTCATAACTTAACTGGATTTTGCCGTACACTTTTTTTTTCGTCTCTGCAGAAGATGATGAAATTTAACAAACAGTTCAGTTTACCTTGATATGGTCCACTCAGGTACACAGTTTAAATAACCAATTATTGTCAGGTATCTATTGTCCATCTAATGTCCATGTCAATTAAAAATGCTCCCTTTAATTTTTACCTGGGGGGAAGTTCTCAAACCTGTTTCCCAACTTAGTTTATTTTGGCACCTTCTGGAGGAATGAAAAAAAGTGCACGGCAAAATCCTGGTAAGTTTTTATTTTTCTAAAACATAAAAAAATATTTAAAATTCATTTATCTAGGGTATGCTGTGCCTAAAAAATACAGATGAGCAGGTTTGTCTGTACTCAGAGTAAATTTTGAGGTGAACATACGGCCATTTTAGCCATAGGATTCACATGAACCTTAATGCCGTTCATGTTTTTACGGTTAAGGTTCATGTGGACCCTATGGCTAAAATGGCCGTATTTACACCTCAAAATAGACTCCGAGTACAGACAAACCTGCGCATCTGTAATTTTTTTCAAGCATACATGTAGCATGCCCTAGATAAATGAATTTTAAATATGTTTTATGTTTTAGAAAAATAAAAACTTACCAGGATTTTGCCGTGCACTTTTTTTCATTCCTCCAGAAGGTGCCAAAATAAACTAAGTTGGGAAACAGGCCGTTTGAGAACTTCCCCCCCAGGTAAAAATTAAAGGGAGCATTTTTAATTGACATGGACATTAGATGGACAATAGATACCTGACAATAATTGGTTATTTAAACTGTGTATCTGAGTGGACCATATCAAGGTAAACTGAACTGTTTGTTAATTTCATCATCTTCTGCAGAGACGAAAAAAAGTGTACGGCAAAATCCAGTTAAGTTATGAATTTTCTAAATCATACAATGCATTTGAATTCTATTTATCTAGGGCATGCCATGCCTTAAAACTTTTCAAGATGCACAGGTTTGCCTGTACTCAGAAAAAAAATTTGAGGTGAAAGTACGGCCATTTTAGCCATAGGGTCCACATGATGGATTTATGAACCTTAAAGTGTCTACATGATATTATACAGGCATAGCTTTCTCACAGATATTTGTTTAAAAATAAACTTTGTAATTAAAAAAAACCTATACATAACAGTTACTATTACTGGTCTTTTACGATATTCTCAATACTCAGTTTTCATTAACTATTAATTGACCATGATTGTCGATTTCAAGATATTAATGTATTGATTTATGTTATTAATTACTCTTATGACTAGTCTAAACCGGATATAATACTGTGAAATCAACACTCAATCAATGTAAATTAGATAGGATGAAACAACCAATAATTTCATTTCAAAAACGTAAACAAATTTTATAAGACTATCAAGTATAATCAAATTAATTAAAAAGCAATTTTACTGCATTATCCAAATAGAATATAATACTTCTTGTATTTACTTTGTTTCTGTTGTCACAATAAAGGCTGAGATTTCAGTGTTGTCAGGTTTGAGCTGGATTTCTCTTGAGTTTTTTAATCAAGATGAATACACGGTATACATAATTTATAAGAATGTCAACACATTGAACATTACAAAAGGTATAAATTTATTCCTGTGTGATTTCAACATCTTATAAAGACATCTACCAAAAATAGAAATTACTGCCTGCCATCTCATAACATTGTCTCCTTGTGACCATTGTTAGCTTCGCTTCAAATATATTCGACCCCCAGATATTCGCTGAAGATATTGGGAATAGTGTGCAATGTTAAGAGATAGTCCTTATATATGTGCCTAATGCCTAGTTATTTACTGAAGCCGGGTCTGGTTTTGATATCCAATTGACGTGGCTCTGTACTTAAACATCCTGTCATTGTGTTATTGTGCTATGGTAAACAATGTATTGTTTTTCATTTTTACTCTTGTGCTTTGTCCGAATCTATATAACTTTTTGTGTTTCTTTGTTACACATGACGTGGCTCTGTATTTATACACACTGTCATTGTGTTATTGTGCTATGGTAAAAAATGTATTGTTTTTTTTATTTTTGCTTTTGTGCTTTGTCCGAATCTTTATGACTTTTTATGTTTCTTTGTTACACATGACGTGACTCTGTATTTATGCACACCGTCATTGTGTTATTGTGCTATGGTAAAAAATGTATTGTTTTTTTTATTTTTGCTTTTGTGCTTTGTCCGAACCTATATGACTTATTGTGTTTCTTTGTTACACATGACGTGGCTCTGTATTTATACACACCGTCATTGTGTTATTGTGCTATGGTAAACAATGTGTTGTTTTTCATTTTTACTCTTGTGCTTTGTCCGAATCTATATGACTCTTTGTGTTTCTTTGTTACACATGACGTGGCTCTGTATTTATACACACCGTCATTGTGTTATTGTGCTATGGTAAACAATGTGTTGTTTTTCATTTTTACTCTTGTGCTTTGTCCGAATCTATATGACTCTTTGTGTTTCTTTGTTACACATGACGTGGCTCTGTATTTATACACACCGTCATTGTGTTATTGTGCTATGGTAAACAATGTGTTGTTTTTCATTTTTACTGTTGTGCTTTGTCCGAATCTATATAACTTTTTATGTTTCTTTGTTACACATGACGTGGCTCTGTATTTATACACACCGTCATTGTGTTATTGTGCTATGGTAAAAAATGTATTGTTTTTTTATTTTTGCTTTTGTGCTTTGTCCCAGTCTATATGACTTTTTGTGTTTCTTTGTTACACATGACGTGGCTCTGTACTTATACACACCGTCATTGTGTTATTGTGCTATGGTAAAAAATGTATTGTTTTTTTATTTTTGCTTGCGTGTTTTGTCCGAATCTTTATGACTTTTTGTGTTTCTTTGTTACACATGACGTGGCTCTGTATTTATACACACCGTCATTGTGTTATTGTGCTATGGTAAAAAATGTATTGTTTTTTTTTTTTATTTTTGCTTTTGTGCTTTGTCCGAATCTATATGACTTTTTGTGTTTCTTTGTTACACATGACGTGGCTCTGTACTTACACATCCTGTCATAGTGTTATTGTGCTATGGTAAAAAAATGTATTGCTTTTTTTATTTTTGCTTTTGTGCTTTGTCCGAATCTATATAACTTTTGTGTTTCTTTGTTACACATGAAGTGGCTCTGTATTTATACACACCGTCATTGTGTTATTGTGCTATGGTAAAAAATGTATTGTTTTTTTTTTTATTTTTGCTTTTGTGCTTTGTCCGAACCTTTATGACTTTTTATGTTTCTTTGTTACACATGACGTGGCTCTGTATTTATACACACCGTCATTGTGTTATTGTGCTATGGTAAAAAATGTATTGGTTTTTTTTATTTTTGCTTTTGTGCTTTGTCCGAATCTATATGACTTTTTGTGTTTCTTTGTTACACATGACGTGGCTCTGTATTTATACACACCGTCATTGTGTTATTGTGCTATGGTAAACAATGTGTTGTTTTTCATTTTTACTCTTGTGCTTTGTCCGAATCTATATGACTCTTTGTGTTTCTTAATTACACATGACGTGGCTCTGTATTTATACACACCGTCATTGTGTTATTGTGCTATGGTAAAAAATGTATTGTTTTTCATTTTTACTTTTGTGCTTTGTCCGAATCTATATAACTTTTTATGTTTCTTTGTTACACATGACGTGGCTCTGTATTTATACACACCGTCATTGTGTTATTGTGCTATGGTAAAAAATATATTGTTTTTTTTATTTTTGCTTTTGTGCTTTGTCCCAATCTTTATGACTTTTTGTGTTTCTTTGTTACACGTGACGTGGCTCTGTACTTATACACACCATCATTGTGTTATTGTGCTATGGTAAAAAATGTATTGTTTTTTTATTTTTGCTTTTGTGTTTTGTCCGAATCTATATGACTTTTTGTGTTTCTTTGTTACACATGACGTGGCTCTGTACTTACACATCCTGTCATTGTGTTATTGTGCTATGGTAAAAAAATGTAGTTTTTTTATTTTTGCTTTTGTGCTTTGTCCGAATCTATATAACTTTTGTGTTTCTTTGTTACACATGAAGTGGCTCTGTACTTATACACACCGTCATTGTGTTATTGTGCTATGGTAAATTCTTGTAATCTTGTGTTACATTTTTACTTATGTGCTTGGTCTATATACCTTTTTGTTACATATTAGTTTGTTTAAATAGTGATTAAGATCATAACACAATGTTGACTTCTGTACCAAAATCTTTGACATGTTTACCGATTATGTCTGTTTGTTTTGTTCACACATCGTTGGCAATATGATAGATTAATGCGACTGTCATACAAGTGTGTGTGGTTGGAAAAAGGGGGGGGGGGGGTTACCTAGATATAAAACCAGGTTTAATCCACCATTTTCTACATAATACTGTACCAAGTCAGGAATATAACAATTGTTGTCCATTCGTTTGATGTATTTCAGCTTTTGATTTTGACATTTGATAAGGAACTTCCCGTTTTGAATTTTCTTTGGTGTTTGGTATTTTTAAGATTTTAATTTTTTTAAACCATGTTGTGTTGGTGTTTGGGACATCATATGCTAAAAGTATGAGCTGAAACTCATCTGAAACGAGTTCATGGTCAAACCTTACCAAATATGTCGCACAATTACTGGTTGATACTTGTTATCACCATTGTATGTATATCTGACGATTACTGTTGCATAAAACCAATTGTTCATTGGCTTCTGAATTTCCTTTTCCAGTATTACGATTTGTATAATAATGAGGTCTTGGTTTGGCTTTGCGGAATGTGTACATAAATACGCAACGACGTTCAATCACAATGGGTAGTAGATGAAAGAACGGCGAAATAACTTCCCAAACAATAATATTTGTGTTGACAGTGTCAGTCATTTCCCGTTCTTTTTCTTAATCGAAGGTTTTGATGTATTAGTGTTGGCCTACATATACAACGATCTCAAAACTTAATTTAACCCCTCAATATGTCATTTGACTGTCCAAGTTTGGAACCTGGTCAGTGCTTTTTACAATATAATTGTTGTCCCTGTTGTAGACTAAGAGTAATTTAACTCGGCATATAGTGTAGACATGTTTTATATTTGAAGACCGTTTGTTGACATTTGGATATTTGTCATTTGTATAGTTATAACATTACTTCAATTATACGAGTATGTCTTTAGGCTAACTGTATTGTTTTGGTATCCCAAACATATCCTAAGATATACACTTTACACTTAAAATAAATGGGGAATGTATCCATGGGATACAGATGATGCTGCCGCTTGCATATCATACTAGTATTAAGTTAAAAGGGACGACGGTAAAAGTTACCTTTATGAAGGGGCATAACTCTTGAACGATTTCAGTGACGCCACCAAAATTCAAACTTAATCTGTGCTGTGGTTAAAACAGCACGGTGTATGAGTTTCACAACACCTCAACTAAAGTTAGAGAACGGAAACGAAAAATTCAGCAACTTTTCCATTTGTAATGGGGCGTAACTCTAGAACGGTTAAAGTGACGCAACAAAAATTTAAACTTAGGCTGTGATGTGTGGTAATGAGCATTGTGTATGAGTACTATAACATTTGGTTGAGGCAAATTAAAGTAATTAAGAGAACGGAAACCAACTTTAGTAAGTGTGTGAGTATATAATACTAGCTGCTTCTCGTACATTGTGTTGTATGTGTAGATTAAAAAAAATAATAAGACATTTTAAATTATTTTTATAACTTTATATCGTAGATATTAAAAAGTATAGAGGTACTAACGTATACATGTATCATTTGATAAAAAAAACATGAATAATTTTTAATAAGAAAAGAAAATACAAGTTCATGTAGATGAATATATAAAGGGATTTAAACAAGATCATTATAGAAAAAAATAAAATCTATCGAATGAAATGATTTACTAAAACGTAAAGTATAACCTCTCGAGCAGAATAAACGAGAAGTATTTTTTGACAAAATTGAGAGAGCACTAATATTGGCTGGCTGTTAATTCTAAACAATATTGATATTTAGAAAACTGAAAATAGTTAATTAAACTTATACAGACAAGAATAACAAAATAAACTGACATGTAAAATGGTGAAAAAAATAAACGGCAGTCTTTATTTTAAAACAATTTACTTTTTTCCTTCGCATGTTTCCATACAAAATACAAAGTTATCCGTAGAAGTAACAATAAACGTTTTACATAAAACTGCAAGGCAAGAAAAAATGTTCCAAGCAATAGTACATGTATCAAGATTGCATAAAAAACAACAACAATATACCAAAAAATTAAAACCGCCGTTTTCTTCTTAACTTGGAAAATGTTGTAGGCACAAAACAGTTAACCTGAGTTTATAAAGTTTGATTTATAATTTGTGATTTGAAATGACAGTGGTTGACGCTAATTTGAACAGAGAGTCAGTGGTGAGTCTTATGTAGACGACACGCGCGTATGGTATACAATATTATAAACCTTATATCCCTGATGAGTTTTTAGGTAAACTTTTCAACTTGTGGCAACTGTATTTGACTGGGGAAATAGCATTCCCTTGCTCCAATAATTACAGACCGACGATACTTCAGAGCAAGTTAATTAAAAGTGAATTAAATGTGTGATGATTGTATATAGTCATAAAGGATTTAGGCACTGTTATAGAACTTTTTAAATTAAAAACATAATAATTCTTAGACCATTTGAGAGGATACAAAGCAGCTACAAATACATAATCAAACAACTTTACTACGTTTGCATAGATGTACACAACATCAATGTAAGTCATGTGACTGAGCCTCATTTTGGATGTACGTCATGTGACTGAGTCTCATTTTCATATAAAGTCATTTATAACTGACAGGTCTCACATTATCCAAGTCTACTGTATTTTCCAACCATGTGTTGACAGTTTGGACACGTGTGTGTAACGTCTTTGCAGGCATCAACACAAAATGGAATAAAACAACAAATCCAAAATCTACAAAAAAAAAGAAGTAACGTCAGACATATCAATTGTGTACTGATTACAAATGTATTTAAGATCATGCTTATCCTACCTAGGTTTGGATGTTAATATATGATAATTTTTGGATACTTTTTAGGAAACATTGATAAATCTTTATTTAAGGACATTGATAAATCTTTATTTAAGGACATTGATAAAGTTTTAAAATAAAGTACTTACTAATGGAAAACTGTTGAGTAAATGTATATTTTAAAAGGTCCTTGTGAACAGCTAATTCCATGAACGTGTACAATGTAGATTTATTTATCTCACAATAAAATGAAGTAAATTCAATTCGTGCCACTGAAAAGCTATTTCAGTATTCATCAGCAGTTGTTAAGTGATTTCCCTCGCGCGTCAATTATAAAGGCATCAATAAAAGGAAGATTCGCTTCGGTCAACCGTGAATACGTCCCATGCCACTGAAGAACTTTTCGATATTCATCCTCAATTGCAAAGCAATTTTTAGTAGCGGACTAGAAATTTTCATAAAGGGGGAAGGGCATTGACTGCCTAAGAGAGGCCTTCTTCATTCATGCTCCAGTGATTCCTTAATATTTCAACCAAATTTTTCCCATAAAAGTTGGACCCGTGCACCCTGAACCCCCTAAATTGGCCTCTGAATTTCCCTCGCGCATCAATGTTTTGATTAAGCATTACCAAGGAAAGGATAATTTCCCTTGGTCAACCGTAAATACCTTGCTCCTCAAGACATATTTCGATATTCGTCCGCAGTTATAAATGATTCGTTTCTTCAGAGAATATGTCGGCGTAACAAACTGCCTTGTGTATCATGGCATGGTTGCCATTGTTTTGAATCAATGGTGATATAATAACTTAATAACTTCACCTACACTATGCGCTCGTTGACTTTCGAAAGAGCATTACATGGCAAACACAATCTGTTTTATACAACAATTTACTTGAAATAATATTACCATAACATAACAACAGTGTAATGTCTTGTAGTATTACGCAATCATAAATTCATAACATTACATGTCATACAAAACAATCGCAAAATAATAACCTCGTATAATGTTGATCATTATGATATAATCTAAAAGCGAGGCTGTATGATTATTAAAGTAGTAGCCAGTGGTAAAGGGGAAACAACTCAAACTTTTCGATTGATCATTCGTATTGTTTCAATATTTATCATAAAATTGAGAATGGAAATGGGGAATGTGCCAAAGAGACAACAACCCGACCATAGAAAAAACAACAACAGAAGGTCACCCCTATCATGTTTATAGATAAGTCTATTCTCACTGCTGCATGTAAATTTATTTCGAAAAATTGTTAATTATGTGGCTTTATTGTCTGCTTCAGACACGAGGAGGACTGTGTAAATACCACAGCTCCTTGAGTACCGCCCCTTGGTGTCTATTACAGTAGGGAAACCTACACTATTCTCAATACCTGTTTACTGCAGTATATGTTGTTTGCTGTGAATATACATAAACTTTTTTCATTTGTGTTTGTTTTTCTGCATCCGATACGAGGAGGATTGTTAGAGCTTTTAAGATCACAATCCTAGAGCATCGTCCCTTGGTGTCTGTTGCAGCTAAACAATCATTTATTTTATATTTTATATTTATACATTTTCAGCAAAATATTATAAAATCAAGTGAGAAAAAAAAAGTAAATAAATAAATGGGGTTTGCCACATCTCTGGAGTAGCAACTCTCAAATACTTTTTTATTTAACAAATAATACCTGTATGACTATTTCAATAGTTTGTTTTACAATGTTATGTAAAATACTGTATGTTGTATCAATCATATATGTTATGTGTATATGCCCCCCTGGGGACCTAATTTGGAAAATAAAATTTATCTTATCTTATCTTATCTTATCTTATAGAGTGACTTCATAAAAATTAATATTTAAAAAAAAATGTTGTAGGGGTTGTGATGGAAATGGGACCGGAGTGGGCGGAGGCATAGGATGATCGTATTTTACACATTTGGTCCAAGTTTTATTTTTTACCGCAAATATAAAAGAACATTTCTAGAGGGCATTACTGAACAACCACTAGACTAAAGGAGCTTCTTTTTGCTTGTAACTTTCAGAAGTCTCCACACCATATATTGTGAATGAATATTTAAAGTACTGTATATCATGAGCTACTCATTAAGGTTTGCTTTCAAAATATTCACACTATAACTTATAAGCTTCTTATTTTATAAAGTTATTATAGTATGTTTAAATTTATTTTTATACTGATATACTTCAATCGATCATAAATTTCATTAGAAAACAACACAGGAAGTTACATTATAGTCTGCATTATACTTGGGAAGCGAAAATAAATATAATAATTATACAAAGTAGTGGATTAGGAAATAAACTGTTCGTTAAAAAAATAATTGTCTTTCTCCTTTCTAAAAACTGATAAGAAAATCTCAAACCAGAATCACAATGCTTTATAATTTAGATACTGTATAATATCAATACGTTTCTATTAACACAGATCGTACTGAACCTGCATGAAATATTAGCCACTGGACGTTAAGGAATAAGCAAATAACAAACAATCAATAAACAGAAATTGACTGTTTGTCGAAAATTCATACGATACTGGTCGGTTGTTTGAGGAAAAATATATATGGGAAACTATCCCCTAGTGATTTTCGTGCTTTATTAGATGCATATTTTTGCATATCTCGACACAAACATGTTTGATAAGGGATACTATATTCATTGATATATGACATTGTATATCAGAAACTAGAAAAGTAACCCAAGGGATGGCAAATTGGCATAACGTAAATTGAGGCCATCATATATGGATTTTATTTCATTTCATACGTCCTGTATTTCTGACCTTGAATATATCACCAGATTACAAAGCATTATGTAATGTTTTATGTGTACATGTCATGATGCCCATTAAGGTCTGTTGATTGGAAATAATAAATATTCTTCTTCTTATTCTTATTCTTATCACACCTATATACCATGTATACCAGGCTGATGTTTGGCTCGCACAGCTCTCTAACACATCAGAAAGAAAAGAAATGTGTGGTTTGTTAACGTTAGGGAGCTACCATTTGATTTTTATGGGGGGGCTAGGATGAAATTTGAAAAAAATAGGCAGGACAGGAGTTTTGAGTAAAAAAAAAGGCAGGATGAGACACTTGCAAAAAAAAAAAGTCAGGACGACAATTTAGGTAAAAAAAGTCAGGATAAACTATAAAAAAAAGGCAGGACCGAACAGAGTGAAAAATAAAAAGGCAGGACAGAGATTACAGCTAAAAAAAAATGCAGGACAAAATTTTTCATCCTAGCCCCCCCATAAAAATCAAATGGTAGCTCCCTTAGTCTGACATTTGCTGTAAGGCAATAAGATAAAGAGGACAAGATATATATCTTGATTAGATCCATAAAATCATAATTGTGTATAGACTGTGTATGTAATATGGATTTCCCCAATTTTTTTCTCCTACGCAGAAACAAAATAAACGATGCATAACTACACTACAATATATAATAGTATAGTATTATGATGTAAAATGAAATCCATTAACCTGTCCCTGAGCAAAAATATCCAACTATACACAAGCATTTCGAAATGTGAAACCACTTTATAGTAATTTTTATATAAATTTAAAATGCTTGATGCACTATTTATTATGCATCGCCCAAGATTAACGTCCTTGTGGTTAAATTTCATTCAGCGGTTTCAGATATATTGCTGTTGAAATTAATTTCACAATTTTAAGCTTTATGAACGGAATTGTAATAGAGAAATTAGGATGAGCAACAACTGTCTAAATTTAGTATAGGTACAAGAGAGCTACCGATTCCCCCTCTCAAATATAATCAGTGACGAAGAAAAAAAGGTTTTCCCGTACTCTACGGGTTTTTTTTCAACACACATTTTGAAATTGTAGATAAAAAAAGTAACAATTAAAAATATAGCTTAAGCCTTTACATCCCGTAGGAAATAGTACAAAAAACTTTTAAAAATTTGGTTGATTATATAGGGTATAGGGAATCACTAAAGCATGACTGGAGCGCCCCCCCCCCCCTTTTTTTTAGGTGAGTCAGCGAAACTAATGAAAAGTTCTGGATCCGCCACTGTATACCCTGTACACGCACGTAATATTAATTTTGTGACCTTTGCCACTCCTTGCACTTAAAAAGATATGTCAATAAAATATTTTTGAACAGCAGCCAACCTCGCTGGGAAAATTCCCAAATTTACTGTTAAATATTCGAACCCGTCCTTTTAAACTTTGAATCTAATTGAAAGTGAAAGTAAAATAGTAAAAGAACTTAAAGTAATATACTCAAAATATAGTAGCCTAGCCAGTTTTTTGTTTAAGGTTTGTTTGTTTTTTTTTTGTGGGTTTTTTAGGGGGAAGAGGGGGGATGGTTTCTCAGAATTTTATGATATTTCTTACAGCCTCTCCTAACAGAGTTAAACGAAGAAAATATATTCAGTGTGTCCAAAGGATAGATATAACCAAATGTGTGTCAGAGTAAGATTGAGTGAGAGGTTACTAGCTACAGTTTACATCTGTAGATATCGACGTATTTCTTAATCTGAAACATGTATATTTTGAAATGTTGAATGAATTGCGGTTGTGTATTTAAGTCGAGGAAACCCAAATCCTATATAAATAAAATGTAATATAAAAGTAAAATTCCAGGTTGAAGTAGACAAAACCACAGTTACAGCCGTTTGGTTTATATGGCTGATGTGTACATGTGTAAGAACGATTTCATTACGACCTGATCTGAATTCTTACCAGCTGTGGCGGATCCAGATATGTTCATAAGAGGGGGGTCACTGACTGTTTAAGAGGGGGTCGCTCCAGTCATGCTTCAGAAATTCATAAAATGTCAACCATTTGTTTTTCCTTAAAAGGGAATTGGACCCCCCCCCCTTTTTTTCCCCTTTACTTTCCTAAATCCGCCTCTGCTAACAGTTTAAGTCAATATCCAACTTAAAATACGATAACATATCAAAGATACCGGACTTTTCACTTCAGCAACATAAAATTCGCCAGCGGCTCTCGACACAAAACAGTTGGAAAGCTGATTCCAGCAGTAAGTTGAAAAGCATTTACTAGAAATACAAATTTCCATAAACGACTTAGAGTATCTATACATGGATAAAAACAATCTTTAGTCTTACTATAATTCAACACTAATCTGCTACCGTACAATCCCTCCCGTTAGGAGGTTAGTATGATGCCATCATAGAATATATGAGAAGAACAATTACATAACCCGTATCATGCCCTCAACTGGTTTTATAATGAATGTGTTTATTTCCAAACCAATGACCATATGAGTGAATCAATATTAATACAAAAATATGTCATTCTAAATGTCATGACAACAGTATCGTAAATATATCCCTTCTGAATAAGGTTTTAACCTTAACCGTGTCATTCAGTAAACTTTAATTGGCTGCAAGTGTATATATCCTCCACACCCGAACGGATATTATACAAACATCTAAATTGACAAGTTATTATCCTATATTCTGTTTACATCGACTTCATTTACTCTATAGTCATGATAGTAGATAGTTGTATCATTTGCAATCCTACCACATCTTCTTTCTGTTTTATATAAGGCGGAAATATATTCACAACTGTCGATTGGTAGTCAATGTACAAAATATGAAACCAGATACACAGACTAGCTCGTTTATGTGACTTTGAAAAGTAGATGATTTCCGATGTGGATAAACTAATGCATCTTGGCTGCTATTGTATATAATACTTTGTCATAAAGTCTAGGTTGTGTTTGCTCTAGAGAGGGTCCGAGTAAATCGATAAATGCAAAACAATTATATAGATAAACAAAATGGCATTCGCCATTATTGCAGGAATCTTCAATGATACTAAAATAGTTGGCACTAAATGTTAGTGAATTATTGTCATGCTTGTACTAATATCGCGGAATACGATTTTAATAACCATATAATATACCGCTGTTATCCTAGATGTCCAAAATGTTGATTAACTAAGTAAATACTTTACAAATTGCAGTAAGGTGCTTAAGAATTTTTCACAACATCCACCACTAAGCTACCGTTACCTTATTATTGTTTTAAGGTGGTACCTAACACTACAGGGAGATAACTCTGTAAAATCAGCTAAACGGTTTAATTACGTTGTGTTGTTAAGGGAATATTAAGCTTCTCAATGATCAAAATTAGTGTTTGTCAAACTGCTATATAACCAGTGTAATTTTCTAATAAAATGGTTGGTTCAAATTTTTTGAAATTTTTATATTATGTCAAAGGGTCAAAATAAATACTTTGTCAAAATTTTATGAAAATTAAACGAGTCAAATCAATTTTAGTGAAGATGTTGGGTACCACCTTAATATAATATTTATTTAACTTGTGATATATTTTTAATCAAAATTGGCATTAGCTAATCATATTGCTACCAATACAGAAGCTATAAGAAATATATGAACCAAAAATTACGGACAGACAGACGTACATGGTAAATGCCGTATACATTGTAACAACTATTCATTGTATAAAAAACTGACATACCCAAATATACACATAACTCCAAAAAGAATCCACACCAACATCCCAGTATCATAATTCAAAGCGGTCACTATATCTGCTCTACACGCAGGACATTGCATACGGACTGGAGATTCCCTGAACACCTGATTAACAATCATAGGCTGCTGTACTACAACTGTCTGTGTCTGTGGTTGACCTTGTGGGTAACCTTGCTGCGGTTGACCTTGTGGATACATTGGTTGACCTTGCTGTCCCGGTGGAGGATAACCTTGATAATTAAAATAAGTATATAGAGGAAATTCATTCGTTCAGTCTTTCTTTACCTGTTTTGTTATTATTTCATTTTGATCGAGTTAAGCAATTTCAATTTATAATTTAGTGTGTCTTTCTATGTTGTATAATGTTATACTACTGGTCCAGGTTAGGGTGAAGGTTTCAGACGGTTTCAACGTTGAAAACCGCTGTTTTTGTTTGCACTGTCCTTAGTCAGGAACAACAGCGGTTGTCATTAGTTGATGTGGTACGTAGGCATAGTAAGTGTTCTCTTTGTTTATATACAGCTTAGACTGTAAGTTTCATGTATCTATTGTTTCACACTAGTCATGTTGGGACCTTTTATATCTCGCTGTTCAGTGTGAGCCAAGGTTCCATGTTGCACATTAACCTACAATGGTTTACTTTTAACGAACTGTGACTTGGATGGAGATTGTCTCATTGGCACTTATACCACAAAAAGTGACATCTTCTTATACAGGGTATCTATGAACTATTAATTCATGTCACAGTCTATTTTTACAATACAATAAATTGCTTCGCTGATCGCAGCCTGATACGACGCAGATGTTAAACCCTGAACAGTTGGGCCAAATTTGAACAAAGTGTTCAAGCTTGACACTGTCTGAATTTGGATTGTGATCAAATTTTTGACATAGTAAAGGTTTCTAACACAAAATAAATGTCAAGATCTTACAAATCTATTGCGCAATACTGTGCAATTAAAGATTCTTCCTGAAAATTTGAAAAATTTGAAATTTGAAAAATTTTGAAAAATAAATTTGAACCCCTTAGAAAAATTAGAACCCACAAACTTTTGAATTCCACTTTGAGCAATTACCCACACACTGAATCCCATCCTTTCCTTTGTTGTATGGAACCTTGTAGTACAATTTTAGAGAAATACATACTTTTAAACACAAGTTATTGTCTTGAAACTAGAAAAATGCTTGTTTTTGGCTTCTTTTACCCGTAATTCCTGCATGAATTGGGCAATTACCCCCACATTCAATCTCAGCCTGCCTTTTGTGATATGGAACCCTGGGGTACAATGTCAGAGAGATCCATAAACTTACACACAAGTTTATATTGTCCAGAAACTACAAAAATGCCTTTTTGACCCCTTTTTGGTCCTTAATTCCTAAATTGTTGGCACTATAACCCCTAAAACGAATCCAAACCTTCTACTTGATGTATTAAATATTGTGGTACAATTTCAGAGCAATTAAAATACTTATACAAGTTATTAACCTGAAAGTAGAAAAATGCTTGTTTTGGCCCCTTTTGGGTCTCTAATTCCTAATCGGTTAGGACCATCATCCCCACAATCAATCCAAACCTTCCTTTTGTGGTATTGAACCTTCTTCTTAAATTTTATAGAGATCCATTTACTTAACCTAAAGTTATTGTCCGGCAACCAAATGTGTCTTCGGACGACGCAGATGACGACATCATTCCATTATACGATCCCCAAAAAAATGTTTGCGGTCGTATAAAAATAGATATAGTTTTCTTTTTAGTATGTTCCTTCGTTTCAATGGTCCCAATGTGTTACCGTATACTGCAGAGGTGTATCAGGGAGCTTCATAAATATGATAATTTTTACGAGTATCATTCCAAACAATGGCTTACTGTATGGCCTGAACAGGTATAGTTTACAGGTGGTTTAACACTGTTGAAGGTCTGTAAAATGGATTAATATAAATACAAAAGTTACGCTTAGTGTCTGAAGAAATTTAAATTAAGACAAAGAAGTAATATTAAAGTGTGTACATCAATCTCTACAAGATCATAAAAGAACGTGCGGATGGGGTTGACATTAAAGAGAATATTGGATCGAATCTGCAGAAATAAAGAAAAGAGAAAATAGGGCCAACAATTATGAATAGAGAATGAAGGGGTGCTAAAATACTAAGGGTAGAGAATAATGGGTCGATTAAATATAAAGAATAAAAGTAAATGACTTAAAAATCCAAGAGAATGGAAATGAAGGGAACCATCCAGATCCTCAATGCAGAATGTGTATTTCCTATCAATAACAACTCCTTCAAAAGGATTTTTTTCCTTCGATTTCCGTGCTTCGTAAATTCTGTTTATACCGGCATACTCTTTGTGCAACCTTGTGTTTTGTAAATGCTTTATTTTGGTGGATGCTGGTCGATTCAATTTCAAAGTCAAAACTGACTATGATTCGACCGATTACTGCTTGCTGTAACGTCCAGTGGCAATTATTTCATCATATTCAGGACGATTAATATATTAACAGTTTAATATGGAAAGACTTTAATTGTAACCCTCTTTTGACGCAAAAAGCAAAAAAAGACATATACTTGAACTGAGGGGATTTATTCCCTGTAGAGGTTATAAAAAACAATGTTTTTGAATGTATCCTCTACAATAACATTTTTAACTTGTCAATTGTCCCAGGTATGTAAGTCACGTGATCTGAACAAGGGAGATGCGAAGCTTGTGTGTATTGCCCTCAAGCTGTCGCATTGAAAGGTCAAGCAATTATCTTGGGTATTTTTCATTCATTCGTTCACCCATGATCGTATCAGAGTAATAAAAGGTCATATAAATGTTTCATCAATATTTTTTTCAAAGCTGATCACATCGAAAAAGATCAAATGTTATTAAAATCAAAGTTGAAAGAAATTAGGGAAAGACTTCTATTTATAAAGAAATGATAAATGTGTATGTATCGATTTATGAATTGATAATTTGGGGTAAATGTTCGACATGATACCATTTCCCTTGGCATAATGTCAGCTACAGGCTGATTAACTATATGTAAATAACCCGTCCCCGTTATATTTATACTAAAAACGGGTTGTTTAATTGCACGTAATGTTCTTATAACACATTTTCGTTTCTCATAAATGTGCAGATATGAAAACTTGTATCTTTGTAAAAATTAACCAACCCTTGATACGCTACAATAAATATTTCACCTACTAATGGATGTTAGTTCGTAGACATCTGTTTCTTATCAAAGTCTCGGCATAGCAGGTCAAACAATTAAGAATTATATGTTATAAAAATTAATTAAATAAATTACCTGGTTGTCCCTGCTGGGGGTACGGTCCTTGTCCTTGCATTGTAAATCGTTAACGCCCTGCTCTACAGAAATGTTCAATAAATTAACACACGCTCTGTTGATACACAGGCGGCTAACCTACAGTTAGGGTCTGTGGTTTAGTGTTGCACGCACGATAGTTTCTGAAGCAAACAGGCATACGGTAGTGGGGTAATTGGCTTATTTTAATATTTGATTAAAAAAATATTTGTATGCCCAAACTACGATAGTAGAGGGGCATTATGTTTTCTAGTCTGTGCCTCCGTCCGTCCGTCCGTGCGTCCGTTCGCTTCAGGTTAAAGTTTCTGGTCAAGGTAGTTTTTGATGAAGTTGAAGTCCAATCATCTTGAAACTTAGTACACATGTTCCCCATGATATAATCTTTCTAATTTTAATGCCAAATTATAGTTTTGACCCCAATTTCATGGTCCACTGAACATAGAAAATGATAGTGCGAAGTTCAGGTTAAAGTTTTGTTTGGTCAAGGTAGTTTTTGATGAAGTTAAAGTTACATCAACTTGAAACTTAGTACACATGTTCCCTATGATATGATCTTTCTAATTTTAATTCCAAATTAAAGTTTTGATCCCAATTTCACGGTCCTCTGAACATAGAAAATGATAGTGCGAGTGGGGCATCCGTGTACTATGGACACAAGTAATTGCGTGTTCATGTATTATAAAGATGGTGTGATTTGACAAATGTCATTATGAGATAACGAACATTTAAAATATATTTTAATTCATCGATTTAAAAAATTAGATATCGAAACAAATTTGATGTATGATAAAATTCCCCGTTTTTTTTTTTTACACATTTAGACTACTTACAGATAAATATGTTATTGATAAACGCAATATGTTAAAGTAAATTTAAATCTTATTTGAAGCGTTTTAATAGATTTAAATTTTGCCTTGCTAGATGCACACGGATACAATTAGCATATTATATTACCTAACAGGACACGAACGGAGGAATACATTTTTTAAATGTAAATAAGTTTTAAAATGCTTCTTTTCTACACATGTCACATGTGTGATTAAAATAAAGAAAGTTGTTTTCATTTGATAATAAAACTGAAAAAAATGATAACATCTTTTATAAATTGTAACTTGGATGGAGAGTTGTCTCATTGGCACTCACACCACATCTTCGAATTCCTATATCTATTAATATAAAAAAGAAGATGTGGTATGATTGCCAATGAGACAACTGTCCACAAGAGACCAAAATGACACAGACATTAACAACTATATGTTACCGTACGGCCGTCAACAATGAGCAAAGCCAATACATAGTCAGCTATAAAAGGCCTCGATAAGACAATGTAAAACAATTCAAACGAGAAAACTAACGGCCTAATTTATATTAAAAAAATGAATGAAAAACAAATATGTAACACACAAACAAACGACCACCACTGAATTACAGGCTCCTGACTTGGGACTGGCACATACATAAACAATGTGGCGGGGTTAAACATGTTAGCGGGATCCCAACCCTCCCCTAACCTGGGACAGTGATATAACAGTACAACATAAGAACGAACTATAAAAATCAGTTGAAAAAGGCTTAACTCATTAGATGGACAAAAATACAAGTGGACGTGGCCGGGTACTTATACATCCCGACACAAAAAGACACAATGAACAGATCTGAGAGTTCTCTGACAGCTAGTTCAAAGCCACTAACAACTAATAAAAAAATTATGCATCTAAGAGTAAACCAGTTTCCGAAGCGCTTTCTGGATTTACCTTCATCAGCTAGGAACATTCAAAGCCGAATATTTAAAAGCCAAGAATTTGTGAGTCAACCAGCTGAAGAGCTATATGAACAAAATAGACCTTAAATCATAGCTACATTATTTTTTTTGTAAATGCAATTATCTAAGATCTACTGTATTTTCCCGATGGTGCTGAAATCTTGGTTTCTTAAAAACTTCAAAATTCATAAAGGACAATTTAAGAAAGTTTGGAAATCTATCGTTTGTCGTATTTTCTTTATACTCTGATTCGCTAGCGAATGATTACGATCCAGTCTATTCGTAACGAGGAGAGGACTGGATTGAAACCCTAACCTAGCAAAGATGCTTAACAGCACATTTTAGCGATATCACCCAATGGTAGAAGTATCAAAACTCAGTTTCATTATGATAATTCTATATATATATGAGGTTCATATACTTTCCTGTTTGTAATCGATGATGGACACTATAGACACCGGAATTTGCATTTAATTCGAAAACTTTGATGATTCGAACTTTGCTTGATTAAAAACTTGCGGGAAAAAGCACGTTTCTTGAATGCACTTAATATAAACATGCCTTATTGGTGCAGTAGAATTAAAAAAAAAAGCTTTAGCGTTATTACTTCAACTTGGTCGATACCTTTGTTGGTCGGCTGTTTTCAACGCGGGAATCGACACTCCACCCAGTAGCGACTACTTCACATAGGCGGATTTAGGGGGGGGCCGGGGGGCCCGGGCCCCCCCTTTTTGGGAAAAAATTTGGTTGCTTATATAGGGAATCACTGAAGCGTGACTGGAGCGGGCCCCCTCTTAGGTCAGTCAGTGGGCCCCCACTTATGAAAATTTCTGGATCCGCCACTGCTTCATGCAGTTGTGGCATGAAAATACGGATATTGTTTGATTGAAATTGACTATTATAAAGTATCGAAATAATTTTAAATTAAGGGAAATCAACACACACTCCTTCAGGTATATCTCTAGTTCTTTTCAAAATTGCTGCTACTTTGGCAGTATATGGCAATATATATTTCATTGTGTTTATTACACACAGTGAGTTGACTGGGATATACCGTAACCCGAATAATTCAGTCGTTATATTCCGCTTACTACATTACCAAGTAGGAGAGATCAATTACGGGGATGGACTGAATTAATCAGGTTAGATATACCGTAGATATTTTACAGCGCCATTATGAAAAGAGGATACTATGTTAGACAGGGCACTGAGATGTGGCGTCATAATTACCTTTAATTTCTAATTATTTCGAATGTAGCTGAGTATTTACATATCCCACACAGCCAAACGGACGATAAAGAAAGAAGACCATAGTTATATACCCTAGTCAGCCTACGGTGTTCAAATGTGTGAAAATACCCAAAAAAAAACAGAAACGAATAACATTTCAAATTATTATGTACATTTCTGTTTGTTTTCCTATGCAGTGTTGCTACGGTGTCACAGGAAGCAGACATGTGCTGTCATGAATTTGAAATTTACCCAAATAACATTACAATAATATATAGAATTGAACACAGAAAAGACGAATGTGTCAAAGAGACAACAACCCGACCAAAGACCAGATGAAAGATCTAGGCCACCAACGAGTCTTCATTTCCGGCGATAAAATCCCACACCCGGAGGCGATCTTCAGCTGACCCCTAAACAGTAATGTATACTGATACCATTTTCTTATTTATAGTTCAGTAAAATGGACTTCTTGATTCTGTGCACTTGACGTCACAACAGAATATCATGTTAGGGAACGACCATTTAAATTCAAGGAGGGGTATGGATTTTTCTTTAAAAAAATAGTCTGATCTCTTAATGGACAAAATATTGTAGTTATGCAGATGACCAAAAAACCATTCTGAATCAAGATTTTCCCCATACATTATAGTTTTAAGTTTTCAAAAAAATAATTTGATAGATAGCATTAAAAAACACAAACAAAATGTTCTCACTTTTTTTACGTAGAAATAAAATAAGCAAAAAATCAACCCCACCCAACCCCTGAAGTTAAATGTGTGCTCCTAAGGACTAGAAAGATGGTTTATAATAAAGTAACAGGATGCTCATTTATATACGAACATATACATTTCATAGGATACATTACAAAATTTAGAATTTTTTTAAATAATAAGGCTTTTTTACCTTAGCTGTATTTGGCAACACTTTTGGGAATTTGGGATCTCAATGCTCTTGAACTTTGTACTTTATTTGGCTTTTTCAACTTTTTTGGATTCGAGCGTCACTGATGAGTCTTTTGTAGACGAAACGCGCCTCTCGCGTATATACAAAATTTAGTCCTGGTATCTATGATGAGTTTATTTGTTCGTGCTTTCCACCATATGAATTTATCTAATTGAAAATCTTGATCTTACTGAATAAATATATAAGGCATTCCTTTAATAATAAAACCATTTAATATTCAAAAAGTATTTTTACAATGAATACGATGAATTTGAACATAATTATTCAATACTATAATATCTTATCGCACTGCGGGTAAAATATCACGTTGTGATTGGTTTAACACCGTCACGTGGTGACCCCTATGAGACCGTAGGGGTTAGTAAATTTCATAGGGGGTTCATGACGCGTTAATGGTGACATTATCTATATGAATGTTGTTCTGTTTCATCGTTTATTTTTCAACAAAACGCAGCAGAAAAGGTCCAGCGTGCGATAAATTCGTTATACGGTTAACTACTAACCCCTACGGATCCATAGAGGATGAATAAAATCCATAGGGGACTTGGCCTCCGGCCTCAACCCCTATGGATTTTACTAACCCTCTATGGATCCGTAGGGGGTCAGTAGCGAACCATATAACTTATAGTATTTAAACAAATTAAAAACATATTGATACACAATTCAGTACAATAATGTTGGTTCTGTACACAATATTTTACACGACATGTGTATGATACTTTGTAATTTATTCTAAAACTATGAAAAATATACATTATTTTTTTTATGGGGAAAATAAATTGTAAAATTTTATATGACCGATTTATAAAGTAGTTTTGTCATAATAAACTGCACATTTGTGCAAAGGGACATTAATCAAGTTGTTAAAACGTACGGCATAAAAAGCATGAATGATTATTACAGCAATGCAGGTATATCACATAGTAAATAATTATTATCAATGTATTCCCTAAGGCTTATATTGAAGACAAGCAAACACTTTATGGGAAAAGAAGAGCAGTGTTATATTTTCGCAAGACAAAAAATATTCACTTTATACAAAAGCAAACTATGTTTTTAATAACATAAATGACCAATGACCAATAGTGTGTTGCTGAAACCCAATAAATTGCATGCCCATTATGCCTACCCCCTCCCCACCATGAAAATGAGTGTTCGATGCTTTAATGGTGTACTTATGTAAGGTTGAAGAATTTGTGTCATACGTTCTGACTCCTTGTTTTTTCCTTCAATGCAAGGTAAAATAGTTTGCCCCATAACACCCATTTTATTTTCATAAAAGTCTTCAAAAGCTCAAAAAAGGTCATTTACCAAAATATAAGCAGATTCTGCTTATTTTGTTCCTTAACTAATGCACTTCCAACTTTAATATGTTATCAATTTTAGATTCTAGATTTTTTTAATTTCACTTAAGTACATCCTTAAGTATTAAGAAAACATATATAACAGAGGATTGGATCGCTATACAATAGTTTTAGTTTTAACTGTTAGGGTTAGCATGCAGTGATCACATTCGGCTAAACTTCCCAACAACATGTCTACAATTTGGGCACGTGTTATCAAATTCGGCTAAACTTCCCCAAAACATGTCTACAGTTAGGCCACGTGTTATCACATTCGACTAAACTTCCCAACAACATGTCTACAGTTAGGGCACGTGTGAGTTACATCTTTACAGGAATCAATACAGAGCGGAATAACACAGCATAACCAGAACCTGAAACGATATCATCACAGACATATGTTATGAACAAGGTCAAATATTCTAATTAACAAATACATGAGTTAACATTAACAAGACCAGATATTAACACGAACTAACAAGGTCAAATACATTTGTTAACATTAACAAGACCAGATATTAACAATAACAAGGTCAAATAATGTGTTAACATTAACAAGACCAGATATTAACACTAACTAACAAGGTCAAATACATGTGCTAACAATAACAATATCAGATAGTCACACTTACTAGCAAGGTCAAATACATGTGTTAACAAGGTTAAATACTCAGAGGTCACATTAACAATGTCAATAAGGATCAGCATTGTTTTTACTAGTGAGCTTATTCGAGAATACTTGTAAATGAATGACAGTGATAGGACTCCTTACTTGTTTGTCACGTTTAGAGGACATGTTTTCGATAAACGATCGGCATTTCCCTGGGAAACCACTGTGCCCCTCATCTTTTCGACTTGTTCCTTTATTCATATGGAGAAGCCTTCATACATAAAATTATAAGGATCAAAGAAAAGAAGTTAGCAGTATCCATTAAATTTACTTTCCACTATATATTAAAAGATGATGTTCTCTCACTTAATAATAAAAAAAATAATGATGACTATGTTGAACACATCTATCAGATCATGGAAGTAATATTTAAACTCAATATTACTTCCATGAACGGATCGAACTTGAGATAAAGGATACAACATATCATACAGTTAAGTTTGCCTCATATCTTGACTCACATCTAGAAATTGACAATGAGAATCGGTTGAAAATAAAACTTTAACGCAAAGGAGATCATTTCAACTTCCCAATTATGAATTTCAAATCGGACTCCGTATGCCGGTGCTGCTGGAATGTTGATGCATAAAAATTATTACGGAGAATATATCCCCCAGTTGATACGCTATTCCAGAGCTTGTATTCCATATCATTGATAACTTGATAGAGAATTTCTGCTCACCACGAAACTACCAAGTGGTGAGGTTGAAATCATCCCTTCGTAAGTTTTACGGACACCATCATGAGTTTGTTGACCGTTATGGAATAACACTCACAGATGATAATGGGTAATTATGTTCATAATGTTGTAACTATACACTCATATCACTTTTACCCATGCCTTAGTCTTACTAATATTACTGTTTTTTACTAACATGAGCAACACGACGGTGCCACGTGTAAAGCATGATTTGCTTACCTTTCCGAAGAACCGAACCCCCTCCCCTAGTTTTTGTTGGGTTTTGTTATCATTAGTTTTCTATGTTGTGTTTTGTGTACTAATATTTATCTGTTGCATGGTCTTTTTCTTTTCTATAGCAATGATGTTGTCCGTATATTGTTAACGGTTGAGTTTGAATGTCCCCCTGGTATCTTTCGCTTTTACTGGTATTCATATATTCCTAATTTAAACCATGAAATAAGCACATATGTCACAATTTTTAACATCGTCATAAAGGAAAAATCACTATTTTTAACATAGTCATAAGGAAAAATTACCATTTTTAACAAGTGAAAAAATTAGAATTATTTTACCATCAAATTTTTTTTTTAATATATTTTCTTTTTTTCTTCACTCATTCTAGCTCTTTCCAAGTCCAGCGGGACTTTTTTCATCGGTATTATTTTATAACATTGATTTTATTATTGATTAATTTAAACATAACTTAATATGTAATAATTCGTAGCCAGTTTTTGAACACTTGCGGTTCAACATCCAGAGGGAGTTGTATCTATTTATTATAGTAAAAATCACATAAATAATTTATAGAACTGAAATGTCAATATCAAAGAAACTGCTTTTGAGCGGCATTTTATTATTTTTATAATGTAGTCAGATTAAAGTGCTTTTAAAAATCACATCATGAAAACGCAATGTTTTTGAAATACACTTTAACTAAATAATCATATATATATATTACCGGAAAATTCCAATGCAATTTTGAACACTTATACGGTCAAAAATCTTGTCGATACTAATAGTTTGTCAATGAACCAGTTATTTAGTTCAATGATATGATATTCAAGAAAGAAATCAATGCGATGTTTTTATTTTTGCGAAAATTGCGCTGACAAATTCTAACCGCGCATTCAATTTGATGGAATTATTTCACAGACATGCACTTGTCTCTGTCAAAAATCGTATATAATTATATACTTTAATATACTGACACGTCTTATATTAAAGAGTATATGGGTTATTTTCCACAAAAATGCCCTTGTAAAATTTGTATTTTACCTTTCCTGAAATGGCAATAATCAAATCGGATTTGTGTCCAATATTCAACAATCGAAATAATAAATGCGCGCAATAATTTCTGAATTTACAGCATACCCAGTGAAAAACAAAACTAAACAAATAATCCACGCCAGCATCCCAGGTTCACAAGAAGTTGAAGTCATCACATCTGCTTTACATGCCGGACACTGTATCCTTACCGGAGAATCGCCGTACTGTGGGGACACCACTACCGTTGGTTGTGCTACAACTATCGTCTGTTGTGTCTGGCCTTGTGGGTAGCTTGGTGGACCATAAGGGGGCGGGGCTAAAACATATAAACATATCTTTGATTATAACAACGATATATTAAATTTGAAAAAAAGACAAACACCAAAAACATATTTGTAATGGTTTATTTTTCATTTGTGTGTTAAATAACCTCCAAAGCTCGATTAATGCAAAATGCTTAGGAAGACAATTTCATAAATATTTGAATTGTATGTATTTAAATCACATTTTATAATAGAAAAAAACACAAAAGATGTCTTATATAAAAATAAGAAGACGGGGAATTATTGTCAATAAGCCATCTCTACACAAGAGACCAAATGATACAGAAATAAACACCTATGGATCACCTTACAGCCTTCAATAATGAGTAAAACCCATACCGCATAGTAAAATATAAAATGCCTCCAAATGACAAATGTAAAATAATTCAAACGAAAAACTAAAGGCCAGATTTATGTACAAAATAAGGAACGATAAACAAATATGGTACACAGCAACCAACGAAAACCACTGAATTACATGGTCCTCATTAGGAACAGGCACATACAGAATATGCGGCAGTGTTAAAAATGTTAACGAGCGCCCATATCACTTCCTCTAACTTGGGACATTAAGACTTGCATCTATTAGTTAGAGTCAAAATTAAATACTTACACAATTTATAAAACTGTGATGTGTTATCAGAATAATTCATTTTACATGCCAAAGCAACTGCTTTTGCAACCAAATAAAAAATTGCTACAATTTTCCGACATGTTGAGAATTACTAAGACACATGTGCATCCACACCGATTTTAAAAAAAAACAAATTTTCAAAGAAAGCATCAACCATATATTCCCTTGACTTGGAACAGAACAACTGCAGACAATATCCTTTATTTTTATCTGTAGCTTTGCATCCTTTTTTTCACTTTTAATTCCTGCATTTTGCCTCGCAGAATATCATTGAACAAGCATCATACATTTATAAATTTTGTAGTTCAGGTCTATTGCTATGTTATAACACCTCACCTTTCACACTGAAAACCTATCATGTTGACCGCTTTTTACCTTTTTCTATATAATAGTTAAATTTGAGTAATGAATTCTTCCAGGGCATTGACAGTAAACTTAAAATTAAGACTTTTGTTGAAACTGCATATATAATATTCTTTCATATATATCATTGATATCAATTAATAAAAATATAGTTGCAGTTATTTAGTACATAGCACACAGGTTTAAATAGTCTTGTGTACACTTAACGGCTATGAAAATGTAAATTTGTATTGAAAGAATCTTTTTTAATATCTTTTTAAAAATGCACGTGATACCAATATTTTTTTATTATCACGAGGTGCATAGTCAGAATCATGTGACGAAGTATCAATGTATATTTTGAGATGGTCCCGCTTTTAGATTCAGATTGAATGTTAAATACTATAATAAACTTTTGACAGTTTTTATGAATCGTACAATTCTAAATATGTATATATAATGCGAAATTCGATGAGACTTTATCTGAAGAGAATATAAGAGAAAACAAAACTTCTTTTCAAATATGACGATGATGCATCAACAAATTTTTTTAATCGGTCCTTACTAAATATAATAAAAATGTAAAGAAAAAAACACTTCTCAATTGAAACAGTCACAGTTTACGGTGAAAAAGATGCAATTTTGCTTTGGATTCGCTTCTTTATGGCTTGTAAACAGTTAGCAATGAAATAGACCATGTTGAACATGTAAACCACAAGGAAAAGCTTGTCAAAAATTAACTTTTGAAGACTCGCGGCGTTATATGTATGTATATGTTGATGTTGAAGATTCCGTGTTTTTAATTGTTGCTTTCGGTTTTAATGTTATCTTGTGTTGCTTTCAATGGCTAACTCTCCACTTCTAATTTTATTCTTGTTAAAAGGGGATTCAGTGTACACCAAACATGCATTTGATAAAACTAGCTATTTGGATCCAAGTGAAAGAAGCTATACATTATATACATGTAGGTGTTAGACCACCATTAAAAATCCTTATCTGTTCAACTAAATTTTACAATTTTCACAGCTTTAAATTAAAATATTTTACCTTAAGTTTAATTCCATAGAATCCAGGTATATCATCAATTGTACATGTACCACCTTTCTACATGCCAATTTTCAACCTACCTTTAAAGTCTTATAAGAAAAAAGAGACGTCCCGCACTGAGGTACTACCAAAATAAATCCTGGTTTTCTGGAAATCTTAAATTAGTATACTATGGATCACATTAATCTGATTTTTTTTAATGCAAACTAAATAAAAGTAAATTTTGGCTAAAACATTTCACCAAAAGTTTATTTCTGCAAATTTGTTGGTTAGTTTAGTAAACAAGGTAATCAAAATCACTATATTTGTGTGTCAGAGTAGGGCTACTTTTACTTTTTAAATTTGAGGGAGTAGTTGTAAATAATACAGTTTTTGTTTTTGGTGGTCTGACACCTGTATATAGAAATATCCGGGTTCACCGACACTACAAACACAGTCATACGTGTATCAAAATCACAAAATGGAGGAATGCTTTTGTTATAATTTGATTTTTTTAACAACTTTATTATATGTGATTATTTGAAATTTAGTGTAAACTAATTCCATAATACATGCAGGCACATTTTGTCATGAACTTAGAGACAGTGGTACATGTATCTATTTGCCTCTTTAAACGAGATTACCTTTAAGTTAATTGATTCCACAAATCATTAAGTTAAGAATGAGAGACGATATATAGGAACTAAGAATAGTACCAGTGTGTGGTTTTTTCTCCTCTATTTCTTCCTTTTTGACACGTCCGGGAACGTTTGTGATTTACCCTTGATCAAGATGGTTTTGAAACACAAATTTATGTTACAAGAGGGATTGATAGTCCTGGAGAACAAGTTTACTCTTTAGAGTTTAGTAAGTTTACAGTAACTGTTGTATGTATAGTACTTAAATGTGTAAGTTTTGTCTTTGTCTGCACATGCAGATTTGAAGAGTCGAACCCTTTCCAATCGAATTGAACATTTCGTGTTATGTTGTCACAGTGTTGGTTCACCATAGGACATCTTTAGTCCCGCCACATACTTAAGTGTCAAGCAGTTGCCGTTGTCCGTGAAATATGTTTTTTGTTTAATTTGAAATAGGCCGTTTGCCTTCATTTATAAAATTGTTTCAGATTTTGAAAAACGACATATTTCAGTTGACTGTATAACTTTTTCAGATTTTGAAAAACGACATATTTCGGTTGACTGTATAACTTACAGTTTTTACTGAAATAAATAGTGATTATTTTTTTAATTGTCAAAAACTTTTACGTGAATGTCTACTGGAGAAGATTGTAAAAACTTATGTCGTTTATCATCAGGTAATTACTATGAATTATGTAATACAAACTATATAGGTGAGACTAGAATTATTAAAAAAAAACGCTTAAAAAGTGAAAACAAAACTTTAGAAAAGTTAAAGGGAAAAGCCGAAAAATACGAAGGAAAAAAAAGATGAAAAAACGTATATTACTTAAGCTGTCATATTTCCTTATATTTAGAAATAAATATACAGTTTTTGTAACATTTAAGTGCTTTTTATTGACGAATACTTCTCGTCTATTTTATTCCTTTTTTTTTTCTTTATATTCTATGACTGCATATATTACATATCTTATAAGTAGAAGAAACGTCTTACCTTGCGCTTCCATTTTGTTGAAGGAAATACTTCATTAAATGCGGATGCGTATTAATTAGTCAGGTAAACGTGTACTAAGATGAGCACTGGCACGTATTAACAAAGTCCAGGGGAAATTACAAAATACAGAAGTATTTTTATAATTATATTGTTGATTTACAACCAGACCCGTTTAAGAAATTATAAATGTAAAGATGTGCACAATAGGGAAGCAGGACGATATTCCTTTGTAAATGTAGACGAGAAATTACCGGGAAAAAAGTATCGCATTAAACGCATGCAAATCAAACCATACTGCACTTTCTTTAATGTTATTCATTGCTTTACCAGAGGTGGATTTAGGGGTCGGGGAGGGCGCGCTTCGCCCTCACCCCCTCCCCCCCCCCCCCCCCCCCCCGTTTTATGGGGGAAATTTGGTTGATTATATATAGGGAATCACTGAAGCATGATTTTTACATTGTAATTAAACTTATGTACTGTAAGTGCAGACAGTTATACGTTTCATTGTCATATTTTTTGCATGTATATGCAAATTTGATTATCAAATTATTCTTACAATAATATGCTATATAGTTGTGTTATCAGAATTTTACTATCTTGCTAGGTGCGGATCTAGTGTTCGATGAGCTGTTCTAAATAGACAATTCGAAATAATATAAAACGATTTTAAGCAATGCAATGATTTCTCAAAACAAATGGGTGGCATACACCTACCAATACACCTCTTAATCAGCCATTGCTCTTCAGTATTATACACTATAATATGAGTCTACAATAATTTCGATGGAAAATTTGTTTACCTACGTATGTAAGTTCTCCAATTTTGTTCTTAGCGACTATCCTAGTATTTGATTAAACATTTTTGTCGATTATATTAAAGTTATGGATTGAAGTTTGTGTAAAATAAAATGCACTCATGACCTTATTTAGTATAATGATTATTTGAAAGACATTAAAAAATATATTATAATTAGAACTTGTTCCATACGACTTATTTTTCATGGTCTCAGAGTGAGACAATAATGACATAAATTCTTGATTTGAAGTTTCTTTTGCTTTAGAAGCATATATCAGTTCTTTTCTCAAAATCTACGATTTTACTTCGTCTAATTTCATGTCCCGTTTGGCTTCAGATTTCTTTAAATTTACAGTTACACAAAATGTACATGTAGACTGCCTTTCCTGTGGTCGTTTTATACATGTATGTTTTCAACATACTCAGGTCAGGTTCAACTAAACAGCAATTTTTTATAAGAAGGATTGGGAGAATTACAATTTTATATGTTAACGTCTATGACAAGCGAAGAAAAATACTCTTCTTATGTTTCCGTGATTATTATCAAAAATACTATAATAACTATTATCATATAGTATTATCCTTTGAAAGACTATTGTACTGGTCGAGGAACACTTCCGACTTTTTTTTCATAGCGGGTAAAATATTAGTATTGCATTGTCAACATTTAGTTGTTCCTCCTAATAAACTTCTGAAGTTCCTCTGGAAATTACCCGTTGTGACAGTTACTGACAGATTTGAAGAGAACTTAGAACCGATTCCAAATGCAGTCTACTAGCCTATCAGACAAATTTATGTCAACTACTTTTGCAGAAACTGTTTCGCGACAATTTTGATATTTTTGTAAACTGTAGTAGTTTGATGTTGACGACTGCTGCATGTTTCCTCTTGTGTTTTTTTTTTTCCTGTTTTCCTGTGTATAGGAAGTAGCTTTGCTCTAGATCTGTTTTTGTTTACACATACTCGTCCGTCATAGCATTGTTAGAAGGAATGAAAAAAGAACCAAAGTGATATAATTCAATGCCGTAAAACTCAGATATTAGATACGATACCTAATCGATTTTGAGAAAACCTCTCATATCGAACCTTGCTGGAACCGACTGCTAAAAGAGGAACACAATGTGTTTTCTATGCAATAGGCCATCATTTGATCCATCAAAAAATCATTGCAAAGATTGTTTACAAATAATACGTGGTTAATACGTAGCTGCGAAGGTGATAGAGCAGATGCTTAAAAGTGAAGAGTATTGCATTGGAGGAGAAAGTTATATGACTGTTTTTTACTTATCTGTGTTCGTAAATTCCTGCCAGCATGGGACAGGATCGCAAAGGCCAGAATTTCATTAAAAAAAATCCCGACTGATTTTGGATTTTTTAATTTTGTTTTAAACATAAATTCATTTATCTTGTCTTACGTCCCTTTATGAAAACAATACACTGTAAATGGAAGAGTTATGCTCCTTAAAATAAACTGGTGTTGTTCTCAAAGTAACATACTGCCATTACATTATAAACAGATAAGCCAAGTCAATGGATATTTTATACTGTTTATCTTTCTTTGTTGTGATGTTAATCGGAATAAAATAAGTTGATTTAAATCTCTTTGAATTATTTATCCCAACGCTAACCTTATATAAGAGATTTAAATCAACTTATTTGATTCCGGTTTAAATAGGTTTAACTATTTTTTTTATTTTTTTTTTGATAGATGCACAACCTTAAAATTTCAGCATACTGTTATCCCATGTGATGTCTAATATGTTTTAAGAAAAAAAAAACGACTTCTTCTTTTCATTATTTATTTTGTAATTAAAAATGATTTGATATATTTCGTGATATTTATTTATAACTAAGAATGATTGTTATCGGAGCCGTGTTTACATCAGTGTTTACAGGTACCCCTCTTTTCGCCCCTTTTCTATTTTGATATTTTAATCAAAAATTTAAAAAATCAAACTTTCTAAAAGTGAAAAGATCAAAATTGCACGTAAGGTTTAATATTTTAGAATTTTGATCAAATTCCTAAACTATCAAATTTATAAACGATATTTAGAATTTCAATATTTTAATAATTTGGTTAAAATTTCAAAATTTCAAAACTTTTACACAATTTGAAATTTTGATATTTTAAAACTTTGATCAAAATTCCATAAATCTAAAATTTCAAAACTTTTTAAAACTTTGAATTGACAAGTGTTACACGGACCAAAAATCGGTACGTTGATTTATTCTTTACTGTAGGTTTCACTGCACAGCTCATTAAAGGTCCGTGTAACACTTATCAATTCAAAGTTTTAAAAAGTTTTGAAACTTTAGATTTTTGGAATTTTGATCAAAGTTTTAAAATATCAAAATTTCAAATTGTGTAAAAGTTTTGAAATTTTGAAATTTTACCCAAATTATTAAAATATTAAAATTCTAAATATCGTTTTTAAATTTGATAGTTTAGGATTTTGATCAAACTTCTAAAATATTAAACCTTACGTGCAAGGTTGATTATTTCACTTTTTGAAAGTTTGATATTTTAAATTTTTGATTAAAATATCAAAAATAGAAAAGGGGCAAAAAGAGGGGTACCTGTAAAAAGCGAAACGAAATAAAAGCGGAACGAAACGAAACAATATGAATTGAAAACATACTGATACTTAAAAGTTAATGTATGAAATTGAAATAAAACCACAGATGTAAGTGGTGAACAATTAGATGACAAAATGAATATTTCTCAAAAAAAGAGAATTCATTTCAAAACAAGACTTACGGATCTGATATTGGCCATTTTACTTGCTGGTTTTTCTAGCACCCATATTCTAGGAGAAACAGGAGTAACAGTAAAAACTGAACTACTCGCAGTAGGTCAAATAATATGTTTAGGTTGAGCAAGTATATATATTTTCTACTGAACTTTAAGCAATAGAACAGCTCAATACACGGTGTATTATCTCATTTGATTTCAATTTTTTCTGTTTTGCTCTACGACTTCTTACTTTCTGCAATCATGTTGGCTAAAGAATATATCATTGAATCTGTACTTTGTAATTTGTTGGCCCTTAATATTCAGCTTTGAGCGTTCCCTAAGAAGGTCGATCTAGAAAAGCGCTTCGGTCGTAACTTTTAACGTTATGTTTTCATTTTTATACGACCGCAAAATTTGAAAAATTTTTCGTCGTATATTGCTATCACGTTGGCGTCGTCGTCGTCGTCGTCGTCGTCTGCGTCGTCGTCGTAGTCGTCGTCCGAATACTTTTAGTTTTCGCACTCTAACTTTAGTAAAAGTGAATGGAAATCTATGAAATTTTAACACAAGGTTTATGACCACAAAAGGAAGGTTGGTATTGATTTTGGGAGTTTTGGTCCCAACATTTTAGGAATTAGGGGCCAAAAAGGGCCCAAATAAGCATTTTCTTGGTTTTCGCACTATAACTTTAGTTTAAGTTAATAGAAATCTATGAAATTTTGACACAAGGTTTATGACCACAAAAGAACGGTTGGGATTGATTTTGGGAGTTTTGGTTTCAACAGTTTAGGAATTAGGGGCCAAAAAAAGGGCCCAAATAAGCATTATTCTTGGTTTTCGCACAATAACTTTAGTTTAAGTAAATAGAAATCAATGAAATTTAAACACAATGTTAATGACTACAAAAGGAAGGTTGGTATTGATTTTGGGAGTTTAGGTCCCAACAGTTTAGGAATTAGGGGCCAAAAAGGGACCCAAATAAGCATTTTTCTTGGTTTTCGCACCATAACGTTAGTATAAGTAAATAGAAATCTATGAAATTTAAACACAAGGTTTATGACCATAAAAGGAAGGTTGGTATTGATTTTGGGAGTTTTGGTCCCAACATAATAAGGGGCCCAAAGGGTCCAAAATTAAACTTTGTTTGATTTCATCAAAATTGAATAATTGGGGTTCTTTGATATGCCGAATCTAACTGTCATGACTGTGTATGTAGATTCTTAACTTTTGGTCCCGTTTTCAAATTGGTCTACATTAAGGTCCAAAGGGTCCAAAATTAAACTTAGTTTGATTTTGACAAAAAATGAATCAGTTAGGTTCTTTGATATGCTGAATCTAAAAATGTACTTAGATTCTTGATTATTGGCCCAGTTTTCAAGTTGGTCCAAATCGGGGTCCAAAATTAAACTTTGTTTGATTTCATCAAAAATTGAATAAATGGGGTTCTTTGATATACCAAATCTAACTGTGTATGTAGATTCTTCATTTTTGGTCCTGTTTTCAAATTGGTCTACACTAAAGTCCAAAGGGTCCAAAATTAAACTTAGTCTGATTTTAACAAAAATTGAAATCTTGGGGTTCTCTGATATGCTGAATCCAAAAATGTACTTAGATTTTTTATTATGGGCCCAGTTTTCAAGTTGGTCCAAATCAGGATCTAAAATTATTATATTAAGTATTGTGCAATAGCAAGTCTTTTCAATTGCACAGTATTGCGCAATGGCAAGAAATATCTATTTGCCTAATATTGTGAAATAGCAATTTTTTTTTTAATTAGAGTTATCTTTCTTTGTCCAGAATAGTAAGCAAGAAATATCTAATTGCAAAATATTGTGCAATAGCAAGATTTTTTTTTAATTGGAGTTATCTTTCTTTGTCCAGAATCAACTTAAATCTTTGTTATATACAATATACAATGTATATTCACTTTTTACTACCAACTGATAAATTAAAATAATCTTTACCATTCAGTGATAACAAGCAGTTTTTTTACATCTTAATATTTTATGATGTATTTAAATGAGTAGTTATTGTTGCAAACTCCATTAGAAATTTTAATTGAGATTAGTTTTGGAATAAGGGAAAGGGGGATGTGATTAAAAAAATTGGGTTCAATTTTTCTCATTTGAAATTTCATAAATAAAAAAGAAAATTTCTTCAAACATTTTTTTGAGAGGATTAATATTCAACAGCATAGTGAATTGCTCTAAGAGAAAACAAAAATTTTAAGTTCATTAGAACACATTCATTCTGTGTCAGAAACCTATGCTATTTAATCACAATCCAAATTTAGAGCTGAATCCAGCTTGAATGTTGTGTCCATACTTGCCCCAACCGTTCAGGGTTCAACCTCTGCGGTCGTATAAAGCTACGCCCTGTGGAGCATCTGGTTATCGGTTGTATGACGATCATAATTATATTGCCTTATATCAATGATTTTAGTTATTTTTTTTTTTTTTGGTACGGTAGGAATACTGAATGCATGGTGTCCCAATTGAGGTTGTGCTAGTCCACAATGTGGGAGGTTTTTGATATATATATATATCTTATTTACGCTGAAATTAAGAGTACTAAGACCAAATATTAGTAGATTGGAGCCAAGATACTGTTACAAGGTATCTACATAAACTCATCATAGTTGGATACCGGGATATAAATTTTGCCGGTTTTTGCGCCAGACGCGCGTTTCGTCTACAAAAGTCTTATCAGTGACGCTCGATTCAAATCAAGTTAAAAAGGCAAATAAAGTCAAATAAAATTAAAAAGGCCAAATAGATTAAACGTTTATATCAAACTTATAGCTCTGGTTTTGTAAAAGTTGAAACCATTCATATCATATATAAACGTATACCATAAACATTATTTTCAGCATTCATATGTATGTAATAGTTGCCGCTGTACTACATTAAGCGCCCATCTATCTATTTGTAGATGAAAATTCTGTTCAAATTAAAGTTAATATCAGCGATATACTTAACAAAATTGTTAGCGCTTCGACAAAACAACAACACCCTACTTTTAAAGTTAAATGGTTGCTCCCTTATAGACAACGTTTGGACTGGTTATTATATACGTACATGTAGCTCCATTATGGGTCCTAGATCAACCACTGTTTTTAAATAGTAAATAAAAGGAAAGGGATTTTTTGTATTAAGGGATATTATTGTTCCGTATTTATATTTTGTTATTTGAACATTTTTAAATTATCGTACGACAATCGGCTTTTAGCAAACTAAAAGAATATAGGTACATCCAGTCAGAATGGGGCGTGTAAAGAGAAGCCACAGTGTCAGCTGCATGATGGATTTTTTTTCAATTTTTGGCCATACACCAATGTTGCTCTCGAAAAACCAGTACAATGTAAAACGCTGAATTTTAAGTAAAGAATTCAACTACGGAACGCTGAAAACTGAAATTTGAAAGTCAAGAAAAATAAGAACCGAAAAAAATTGAAGAGGTGTTTGGCCAAAGTGAAGTTAAAACATATCAAAATCCATCTATAAGGGCTACTTTGTCCAAGGGACTGGAATCTTAAGTTTCTTCGTAATTTGTACGTAAACAACCTATTTTAAATTATTGATTTGTTGTTGCCAGTGACGCATATTTCATGAATGTTCCGGAACAAATTAGCAATAAATACAACAGGGAGAGAGTGTGCATAATGAAGACATAACCTTTCAATCCGTTTAACTGAGGTCTGGAGCTGGCGTATGGCAGTAACTGCTAGCTTTATAGATAGTAGTCCTTTGTTAATTTATTATCATTGTCATTTTGATTAGTTTCGTTTGTTTCCTATTCTGACATAGGACTTGAATTCCTTTTCAAGTGCGTTTTACTGTTCGTATTACTGTGTGTTTTTCATTCTTTATTGGCTAGAGGTATAGAGGAGGGTTTTGATCTCACGAAACATGTTTAACCCCGTCGCATTTGTGCGCCTGTCCCAATTCAGGAGCCTCTGTCCTTTTAAGTATTGTATGATTTTAATTTTAGTTCATTGTTATATTTCGAAGTTTAGTATGACGTCTATAATCACTGAACCAGTACACTTTTTTGTCTAGGGGCCAGCTGAAGCGCGCCTACCTCAACGTTCATTGCGACGCTATACATAAAAGTATTCCTTCCGTGTTATTTCTTGGAACTGAAATAAATCATAAAAGGCAATTAAGAGATAACTGTATTGTATTTGAAGCTTTAAGGACGTCCATCGGTAGTTTTACTGTCGCAAATTTAGTTTACCTGGCGACGCGGAGCAGAACAATTGTTACAAAATAATTGCATTAGAATATATTATCGTCATGCAATCGATAAAAAAAAAAAAAAACGTTTAAAATTGCATGCATGCGACCAAAGCGCTTTTTCTGGCTCTTCCTTCATCATGAACGTCAAAAAGGCGAATAATACTATTTGGTTTACTGCGAGTTGGTCAGTTTTCACTGATACTTCTAAATGTTGGGCACTTGGAACACCAAATAGCTCTGAATTATTATCTCAAACGCTAACTTTATATAAGAGATTTAAATCAACTTATTTAATTCCGGTTTAAATAGGTTTAACAAATTATTTTTGATAGATGCACAACCTTAAAATTTCAGAATACTGTTATCCCATGCGATGTCTAATATGTTTTATATATATAAAAAACAGGCTTCTTCTTTCCATTATTTATTTTGTAATTAAAAATGATTTGATATATTTCGTGCTATTTACTTATAACTATGAATGATTGTTATCAAAGCCGTGTTAACATCAGTGTTTAAAGGTACCCCTCTTTTCGCCCCTTTTCTATTTTTGATATTTTAATCAAAAATTTAAAAAATCAAACTTTCAAAAAGTGAAATAATCAAAATTGCACGTTGGGTTTAGTATTTTAAAAGTTTGACCAAATTCCTAAACTATCAAATTTATAAACGATATTTAGAATTTTAATATTTTAATAATTTGGGTAAAATTTCAAAATTTCAAAACTTTTACACAATTTGAAATTTTGATATTTTAAAACTTTGATCAAAATTCCAAAAATCTAAAGTTTCAAAACTTTTTAAAACTTTAAATTGATAAGTGTTACACGGACCATTAAACCTGGTGAATAGTGGTTTTGTAAAAGATGTACTTGTAAACGAAAAGTAAATTGGTTCAGATAAAAAAGTAATATGAAAACATTTACTTTTTGAATACCGATGGCGCGTGACAGAAACATGTGTATTTAAGTATACAAGGTTAACAATAGTTAACTACAATGTAGTTGCTCATTTGTATGCATTGCCATGATAAAGGCACACGTACATAATTTACATCTTCCGTGTGTTCTATTTCAAACATTCTTGTTTAACAAATGTTTTCTGTGAAGGAGACAACGAATAAGACCTACATTTGTAGACCATGTAGACTTAAACAAATTTGCTATCTATATTTTAAGATAACACATTAAAAGTAAATAACATTTCAAAGAATGGTTGAGGTCTTTGTGATACTATAACAGTCCAAGACTCGGAAGGACCGCCTAAAACCGTGTAAGGAAAAATTCCTAGAAGCTACTTAGTAGTTTTTTGATTCTATAAACTTTCAAAGACGTATTGATTTCAACGAAAAATCTATCTACATGTTTTAGAAGTTGAGGATTTAAAGTATAAATTACAGACACGTTTTACTGAGTTGACGTGCAAAATATATTTATACAATTGGCATTTATTTGCTAAAAAAAATACTATCACTAGTATAGATAGTAGTAACGAATTTTTATGTGTAGTTCAAAATGTTCATGCAGGCTGTTAGAAAAGGTTTCTTTTAAATACATGAAATTGCCAATTACATGTACATGTGCTGTTTTGACAACACACCACAAAGCTTCATCAGATTATGCCAAATCATTCGGTTTCATTTTACTGCATTTCACTTGACTTGTTTTAAAGGGGCACTAGCTACGAGATGTATAAAAAATCTAAAGTTTGACTTTTTTTTCTGTTTAATCAATAATAAAAGTGAAATAGTGAATTAACAATTCGCTTTTTGCAGCCAAAAAGGTTCAATTTTGTCAAACTACGCTAAGAAACATTGATAATTAGTAATTCACTTGCAAGTGAATGAGTCGACCTCTTTAAATCCGTATTCACGTGAACTTCAATTTAACCCCTAGCTAGAGATTGACAACGCATGCAAAGAAAAAGAATGTCAACAATGAAAGTGAACGGTCAATCATTTGATTACTAATTCGATGCACATGAAATCATTCTCATACGGTTAAAAACAATGAGAAATATCTATTTTTAATCTATAAAATAAAATCAAACAGACCTATAAAAATCCAATTGCACGTGTTGGTTTAATCTATGCATATCTTTATTTATGTTTACATCGCTTATACGGTCATCTGAGGTCAAATCGATAGTTAATTAGATGGCGTCTGGACTAAAATACACACGAAACGAACCTACATATTATCTACCCCATGCTCTGTAAACTGTTTATTTTAGACTTTTGATAGTTTGGATAAATGTTTTACATTGTTATAAATCAAATATGAGAATTTGAGTCAAATTGGTGACCATGAATTTGACAGCTAGTGCCCCTTTAACATACTCTATATTAGGTACTATACATTTTGTGTTCTTTTGTTGGCCTTTCTTTCAGAGCCATGGATTATATCATACAGCAGACGGCTTTTTATTAAATAAAACTTGCGAATTACTTGAGTATTTATCCTTTAATCTATAATGGTTTACTCTTATAACTTGTTACTAGGATGGGGAGTTGTCTCATTGGCACTCATACCACATATTCCTATCTATTTATCATAAGTTGACAAACGGAAGCGAACACTGTCATTTCAGTAGGTTTTTTCTCATACATACAAATATGTCTCCGTTTTAGCACTTTAAAAAATAGCAAACCTACACACGTACAAAGTCATGTACATGCAAGTGCACATTTTTGTCAGCTGAAATAGTATTGTAGTATTTCAGGTAACTATTTAATTTCCGTTAAATAAAAAAATAAGTCGTTCGCTCAGATGCATATGAAAGAGTGATAATTTCTTTATATATTATTACTGGACCCGGTAACCATATGATAACGACTTTGGGGTTAGTATACGTAACCACTCTTATAATTATCTATTTCAAAGAAACTTGTTAGACTCTGCCGACAATGTACTAACTCATTAATTTTGCCATCAAAATGACCATCCTCTTCAGAAAATTTGCATGTAACACACAATTCTTTTGCAGGATTTGTCGCCGTTTATATTACAATATGAAATTTTGTAATATTGCAAGTATTTCCAAGGGAGATTACAAATTGTGAATTTAAAAAATATATTATAAATTATTCCATGGTTGCCTCCCTTACGACACTACGTCCGTTACATGTACGTTATCTTAACTTTATTTACATTGTAGGTGTTTTCAAGTTGCCTGACCTTACAAACAAGTATTTATCTTGTATTAACAAATCTTTGATCTGCCGATTTCTGATTTTGATAACCAAATATTTCTTAAAATCAAATATTTAACATTTTTGAAAGTACGTTTATGAAGAAGCCTGAACGTTTCTAGATATAAAAAAATCTCAATTTGAATAACTGTAAATGACTGAGGAGGGACTATGACTTCGAATAATCAACTGTGTGCACATTTGTCATGAATGTTAAACAATCTTATAGAAAAAAAACATATTTCGACGTCAATAAATGAATGACAACCTAATTCTATTTTGTGGAATAGTATGCCCTACACAGAGCTGAATGGGAGGATGAAGTCAAACGGGTGAACATACTTTTTTTCTATCATTAAAATTCGTGATTAACCCGGATTACAGAAAACTTGTTATCCTTAAATATATCGAGCCTGATGACTTATTGAACATTAAAATTCCAGGAACAGAAATGCAAATTTTCAATATGAGACGGATGATGGTCTTCATCGAAGGAAACATTGTTATATATCGTTAATACGTTATTTATCATTACGAAATAAAATATGCTAGATACATTGTCATTTTAATTTTATTTCACTGCGTCCCACGTTTTTCACTGTCCAATGTAAAAATGTCACTCTAAACAAAATAGTGCAAACATTTTTGAATGCATGCGAACTCAATGCGCTGATGAGATACAGACACGAAAAGATCCCCCTCTCTAATTCCCCAGGATGATTGGGGAATAAAAATATGATCATTAAATGTCTTCTTCCAAACAGCAGTAACACCAATGCTCAAGTTGGGCGTTAATTTGGCTGTGCGGGATGTAAAAGTACACTGCCACGTCCTTGTCAGAATGAAAACAGTAAATACGATGTCTCTTGCAGATAAAGTACCATGCTGTCAGCGTGTTAAGGGAAACGGGAGTGTCCGTTACTAAGGTGGTCTGTTGCAAGGCAAAATTTCTGTTCCAATCCAAATTAGCACCATTTTCCAGGGGCATTCCAATACCACTGATGTCCTCTATTGCAGAGCCTACTAATTGTATTCATCGTTTTAATTTGCCATATGATCCTGAACATGAATGAAATAATTGCCAAGCAAGGATCTTGACCTCTAGATTTATTTTTTAATTGTTATGATTCAATCTAATTAAAATCAATATTTAATTATCTCATAATAGGGTCTTTATTTTAATCAAATTGGCTAAGGATGATTATGTAGCTGTCTAATTGATATATATACCCACAACCTTTTGTATCAGAAAATCATATGTTAAGTGTTTTAATGATCGCTAAGCCTTACTTTAATAGAACAACTCTGATTTCGATATTATACATTATTATAATATGAGTTCTATATTTCAATAAGATTGGATATTAGGAAAGCCAAATGTTGTAGTCTTTAACAATCATCAACAAAGTAGCAATATTGTGTGCAATGCCTGAATTGATGAAAGCACATTTCGTAGAATAAAAATTACGAGAAGATGATAAAATACTTTATTATAATCACATTTATATATGAACAGTAAAAACATAAAACAATAAAACTAATCAGATAACTTACACAATAATAAAAGAAAAGGAATGATAATAATAGGCTAAAAACAACAAATAAATACAGATTCAAGGCACTTACTATATTTCAACTTCAAACCATCGAAGTTTAAAAATAGAATTTTAAATTTTATTAAAAGTATTTTTTTTTCTTTTTTAAAAACAAAATAAATCATGTTCACTTTAACGTAGAAATGAATGCAGTATAGAGCATTTGGAAATTATTAAAACATTTCTAAATTTCAGTTGTATGTCACTGTGTGGCTGCCAGACAGGAATAATTTCACATAACATCGTAAGTTTAAGTCTTTTAAGAAAGTGTTATACTTAAAGACTTTTCTAAGTGTTCTCCTACGACAATTTCACGAAGCATATCGTAATTTTTAATCCTACACTTAGGACCACTCTTACGATTGAATCTCAAGTATTATCTTACGACCACTCTTTAAGATATAAATACCTTAGCAACGTACTTTCGTTTGGTTTTTTACTTAAGAATTGACTTAAGTGTAATCTTAAACTTATGATGTTTTGTGAAATTGGCCCCAGATAGCCAATTTAAGTTTAAATCTAAGACCCCACATGTTGACTAAAATAGATTTGGCTCATATAAATTTCATTAAATTTTCACAAAATATTTACTTTGACCTTTTGACATGCAAAAATATAAAAATTTGAACCACACAATTTACAGGAATAACTCATTAGTTTGAGACAAACACTAATTTTGATCCTTGAGAATTCTCATTTCTCCTTGATGAAAACGTTCAGATGATTTTTAAAGAGTTATCTCCCTGTCTTAAGCCTAAAAGTGTTCTGTCCCCACTCTGATATCTAAAGTGTTTTATTTCACGAAACCTTAAGGATTGCCAAAAAAGTCAATGATATATTGCAAAAAGCACTCTTATCTGGTTCAGTAATTTTACATTAGCAGAAACTGGCATCCCTTATGACATACTAGTAATAGTTTAATTAAGGATTTAATAGTAGGGGACTTTTAAAATGATCAGCTATGAACAGTGAATTATATATTATGTATGTTACATATGTTATAAGGCATAGATATGGTTACAATAAAAGTTACACAAAGACATCCTTATCTAATCTTTACAAAAATTCCTCCAGTTTTGCTTGAGATATGCTGTCAACAATTTTTTGCTCCTAGATCATAGAAAGAAATTTTCACAACAGATTAAGTGAATAACTTATTTCAAAGAACATTATGATTTGATAACTTTCATTAGTGTTCCAATGGTTAAACTAATTCATTTGTAGCTCATATTCTTAAAAGTAAAAATTTCAGGCTGTCTTGCAGTATTTACATAATCATCTTTATGCCCTTAAAATAGTTTGTGTTAATAAAATAATGCATATGTATGTTTAAACTAACATCAATACAAAACATTGTTAAAAACATATTAAAACATTTTGGTAAGTTTGATTTCCAGCCACTTCCGGTTCTACTGTCTCTATGACAATCTGTTGTACTTTCCCACCATTTGTTTACAGTTTGGGCAAGTATGAACAACATCCTTGCAGGCGTCAATACAGAATGGAATAAGACAACATCCGAGCCACCCTCTGTAAAGATCAATAACAAATTTAAAAGTTGCCAACTTGACACACACATATAAAGAGACTTGTATACTAAAAAAACATATATTACTGGAATTGATATTTCACAGTGGATATTTCAGGCGGCAGATCCAAGAACTTTCTCTGTTATGTTACATATTTCGTTAATAACATGCATGAAATATTTGCCACTGGACATTAAACAATCAACAATCAATATGTGTTACATAATATTAACGTAATATCAACATTACAAATACACTTTGATCAGATGGTGACACAGTTTTAAGTGGTGCTTTTACCCATAATACTTCCATGATTTGATGGAAAGAAAATTATTCTAAAATCCGACAATTTCAGTAATTATCCTGTTTACTTTAATTTGCTACTGGCATAAGACCTAATTACTTATTGCTCGCCCCTTACATTGACGCTAGATACACTGTATGCCTTAGTCTCGCCGCTTCTTCAACTGTCGGAGCAGGTGCAAAAATATAACCACTCTTCCTGGTAATGCTCACAAGACTGCATTACAGGTCGAATGCTGACCAGTGGTTATTGACAGTTTTACCTGAGAAACAGACAAACTTACCCAAACAGGCAGATAATGCCGACAGCCATCCAGGTTAACATTCCAGTTTCATAATTGGTTGCTGTCATGATGTCTGCTTGACATGATTGACAATTCAGTCGTACTGGTACTTCCCGGAATGTCTGGCGAAGCAATACATGTGGTTGTTGTATTACAACGGTGGCAGCGGTCTGTTGACCTTGAGGTGCATAGGCTAAAACAATAAAAGATAGATTTTATAAAATATATGAATGTATATCACGTGTACAAGGGTTTTCATTAAAAGCTACAAGATGTAATAAAGCTAGAGGACTTAAGTGCAGAATTCGTAGTTTGTATTTCAGTTATGATTTGTAATGATTTGAGGTGTATTCAAGGAATCTGTTAATCAGTGATTATTCACACTTTACTAAAAAATGCATTATTAAGGCAAATAAATGACAGCAAAATAAAGGAACATAATTCACATGAAACCATGAAACCATGGAACCGTAACCATGAAGCATAGGCGGCAACACAAACTAAGACTTATCAAAACCGTTCACATATATTCCAAGAGGCCTGTGTGAAAACTACTAGTACTCTTTACTTTTATAACACAATTTGCATTTCTTGGTACATCAAAATCATTTTGAAGTTGTTTTTTTATTCCTATTGACACTCCCAAGGAATAAACACCAATTAAAGGGTTTAACAGTCCTTCTATAATGTTAATTCATTTATAAAATTCAACTTCGACAAATTAAATTTAATATCTTCCCTATGCTCTTCATTTGGCCCTTCATTTAAGCCCTTCGAATAATATGGAGTAGAATTCCTAAACGCTTTATCACTTGCATCCAAATTGTTCGGCAACGATATGTAGTCACTGTACGGTCGGTGCGAGAAATAAATCAGTTGGCAAAGACTGAACTCATTAGAGCTCACAAATAAATAACAAAAAGACATGAAAACACAAAAAACTGATCGACGAGTACTCCTAGTTTTGGAAAACTGGTTAAAAAAAATTCTACTGATAAATGAATCATGATTTTCCAAAGTAAAATATCATTCTATTCACATCATACCGATTTTGTGCAAAGACGTCATGATTTTTCCTTGTAGTACTTTTTTTTTGTTTTTTTTTTTTTTTTAACTTTTCACTGTATTAAAAAGTGGAGATATGTTTGATAGAAATATGCCCGCCTATCGAAATGTCAGCTACACCAGGTTCTGGTTTGGGGAGGAGGGCCTTTATTTCTGTATTTTAAATTTTCGGGGGAACTTTTCTCTAGCCAATAACTGTTGCACATTATTCTCTTTTCTTTGTATATATCTCAGCACCCAACTTATACCTCTTATTAAATCAAATTATTAAACATATATTGGGCTCATCCAGAGACATATAATACAATGTATTATATGTCTCTGGCTCATCAATGCATTTTCTCCAATCTTGGTAACTTTATCTCTCAAGTTTCTATAAACCCCATGACGTATTATAAATCCGCATTAATGAACCCCTCAAATTATTGCGAGTCGAAGGTAACGAGCTTTAGTTTGCTTACTATAATAATGATGAAACTACGTATAAAACTATATGACTTTATTATTTTGCATGTTTCTTACTTCCTGACTTAGGTTTATATGACGCAGATAGACACGCGTTCTAACGATTTTTTATTTATTTTTTTTTCATTTATCGTGACGTTACGCACGGTATTGGTGCCACTTAGCGTTACACGACGTTCCTAATAAAACGACGATTTTGACGTTGTTCCACGGAAAGTTTCAAACGTTGAACTTTTATTCTACTCATGTGAAAAAGCCGCTTAAAGTAAAGTTGCTTCTTTATATGGTTTTAATTTTTCAAGCCGGTACAAATGCAAAATGCCATTGAATTAAAACAAAATTTTAAATGCATGCAACAATAACACAAAATAACAATTTGATGTCTTGTAAAAATGATTTAAATATATAAAAAGAAGATTGTGGTATGATTGCCAATGAGACAACTCTCCACAAGAGACCAAATTGACACAGAAATTAACAACTATAGGTCACTGTACGGCCTTCAACAATGAGCAAAGCCCATACCGCATAGTCTGCTATAAAAGGTCCCGAAATGACAACGTGAAACAATTCAGACAAAAAACTAACTGCCTAATTCATGTTACAAAATGAACGAAAAAGTCTGTGTTGTTTATTGTTTGACGTTTTTTTTTTATCTTCAAAATGTTTTAAAACTTTAAAACTTAGTTTGATACTATGAGTGAAACAAATGCAGGACAAATCTGAGGCTAACCACTTTACTCTTAGGACGAGCGTGCTTATACAACATATTTTATTGGCTGTCTTTGCTTATAACCTTCGATGTCTTATTTTCTTCTCTTTTTTTACTATTTGTGTATATTATCAGTTTCTTCTATTTCTTAAAATCAGGCAATGTTTTCTCTGCCAGAAGACGTCTCCTATCATTGCTAGTAAAATTGTAAATATTTCCTTTCTTGTTTCTGTCTCTTTTCCGCCAAATACACGTTTATATATGTTTGTTGTAATTTGATAATTTCGCTCCCTCAATTTACGTTAATGTTCAAATGCTTCTTGATTTGTCTTTGATTATGTGAAAGATGTAGGTAGCATATCGCCAGGTATTTTTCTTTTCAAAATCTTATTTTATCACCATTTTAATCCTGGGACTATTCTACTAACGTTAATATAATAGTCCCAGAATTTGGTTTTAATTTTAATTTTCTTAAACAGTGACTTATACTTACATTATAATTCATATTATTTATTTTAACGTATAAGTAAGTCCACAATCTTAACATCAATCCCGATTTTATGGAAAATGTTATAAATAGCATATTTTCAAAAATCTCTCACAAAAAAATTTATAAAATGTGCATCAAGTTTGCAAAAGAAATACGTGCTCTTATGCTGCCGTTGCCAATTTTCAATGATTGAAGTTTGTTGGGGTCTAAAATATTTTTTTAAAAGAAAATGTTGTCATTGATTACAATTTTTAAATCAGGATTGTTTTCCCAGGCACAAAAATTAAGAAAATTCATGTTATGTAGGAATTTTCACATTTCGTACATAAATCAGTTAGTTTTCTCGTTTGAATTGTTTTACATTTGTCATTTCGGGATCTTTTATAGCTGACTATAAGGTATGGTTTTGCTCTTTGTTGATTGCATATAGAAATTATCAATTGGTCTTATACGGCCGCATCCTCTACTTTATTATGAAAATGAGAACGGAGATTATGTATTATTGTTTTGTTTTTGCTTTCGGAAACATATTTTACCAGCTATCCTTCCATCTGACATTTTTTCACAAACCTAAGCTTCAAAAAAGCGTCGGTGATCAATACTTTTTTGATAATGTTTGAAATTATAGAATTTTGCAAAGTATGGCAAACTCTTACACAGACCAATACCTACCTCACAGATTACTAGCAGGTCGAAATGCGATTTTGAATAATACAATTATTTTTATTTGACTAGATGTGATTTTTTAAGTAACTGCTCTATGTGCATGTTCACATGGATCAGTATTTTTTCATTCACTTCAACTTTACTTTACATTATTTTTGGTTCAGCGCTTCCATATAACATATAAATGAGTATCGGTTTACAAGATACATCTTCTTTGACAATTTTTTTAAAACCGTTTCCAAACTGATTATTTTTATGTTTTCGGTTTCAATCTTTTTGGTTTCGTTTTTAAAATTGTTTTAACAAGAATAATCAAAGTACAGAAGTACTGAACATCGGATGACCGCAAGTTCTTGTGGTTGGTCACAAGTACTTGTCTCAGAAAAAAAAATCACATTTGTATACCTGAAACTGAGGTTTATGTACAGAAATATGGTTTTTTTCTGAGACAAGTTCGTGCGTGGATGATTGATAAATGACAGGGAATTCAACCTCACTGCTTTATTATCTATTATATTGATGTGATACAAATCAGTATTCTCTATTTTGTTGTTACATATTATATTATTATAATATTTTTATTTAGCAGTTACATGTATGTATTATTTTCATCTATTGTATATCATTCTATTCTACGATTCTAATAAAAGTGTAGTACAAGTGCATGGTGGACACTCTTCTATAACAATTCGATTTTTCCAATAGATTGGATTTGAGTAATCATTCATATTTTCCCACAAAACTTTCTTGCGATATTCTTCCACATGCGTTAACACAATTTTTCTGTACGTGTGCATATATTCTAATGCATATAAATATTTCTAACGACAAAATATTTTCGTATTATTAATTTCTGTTCTTATGAGTATTCATTGAAGAAATGAATTCATAACAAGAAATAGAAAATGTTATTTTGCACTCGATGATATCAGCGTATTTATGCGATCGGTTACCAGTCAAAGACGAAAGTCAAATCTCTATGGCAACAATACATCGAATGCCCTCACGGTCATCGCGATGTAAAAATCAATATTCGAGCCAGTAAGTTTTGTGGCGTTCTGCAAAGATAAAAAAAAGGTCTACTTTACACACAAAAAAAAATAATCTGCACACACCAGATTGATTGGTTGAATTTTTTCTCTCGAAAGAGTTGGGAGTGTCTGTAAATTAATACCTTAGATCTAGCTCCTACATGTTTGTGTGCCATCCATCATATATGTCGGACAACTACTCTCTCTCTCTCTCTCTCTCTCTCTCTCTCTCTCTCTCTCTCTCTCTCTCTCTCTCTCTCTCTCTCTCTCTCTCTCTCTCTCTCGTTCTTTGTAAAAGAAAAGTTTCAATTTCAAAATACTAGTTTCATCACATGCCTATGTACCAGGCAATTCTGTTGGAGATTCGAGAAAATAAAATTCATTCTGCCACACTACTTCTAAATGTAATAACCTTATTTTTCATACACATATTGCTAGGTAGATGACTAGGAATTGTTCTACTCAGTAGATAAAAAAAAAATGATCGTAATAGCTATACTGAAATGTTTATGACATGAAATAATTTCTCTGATAAAACTTTTTGTAAGATGAGTCGATGCGACAAAAAAAATCATTGCACGTTTTACTTAAATGTTCACGACTAAGGAGTTTTTTTTTTTCTCATAAGATTTTTGTGAGAATTTTCATTCGTGTGTATAGCTTCGAATCTTTTAATAGCAACGCTAGTAATTACAGATTATATCTGTTTGAGGAGGATTATTAAATAGATCTCACTTTTGATCGCATTTTGTTTTTCAATGTATCTTGCTTTTATAAAGTGGGAGTGTGGTCATTAGTAAGTTATCTCTTTGTTATACATGTAGCTCCGGGGCCTTGTCTGTATGAAGTATCCGAGTTAAATATTTCGACATCTTATATCCTTGAAACAATGCAGATCTATATTTTAATGCATATCAAACGGGAACTTTTTTTTATATAGATCAGACCATTTCATGCAATTATGTTATGCCAAATATGCAAGAAAAGTCGTATACAGTTTAACGTTATTATAACGCGAACGTCAAATTACGGTTACGGGGACATGTCATTGGACATCTTAGATCGTTTGGAATTTTCTACCAGCAACTCAAACAAATGTACATATCATATCATTTTAAAGGAAATTAAATGTATTTTCCATTCCTATCAGTTAACAGGTGTTAAAAATTTGAGATGTAGTAGAATTTCGTTTGATAAAAAGCCTCTCAATTATTCTTTGTGTTATTTTGTCCATCGGGACATTTTATTGGACACGGGAAAAATGACGATGTTTTTTAAAAAAGACCGCAGTTACATAATGATGACTTCAGATAGCTTCTTTGGGACATGTATAATTTTTCTAATATTATTAAAATCCATTTTCGTCGATTATATCTTATGAAAGTGAAGACAGGAAGTTTTTTTACGGGTTGAGCAGCTAGATGGGACATTTTTTCTCTTTTTTATTTAAACTCTTCTGACGATCTTCCTTCTCTTACAGTTAAAAACTTCTTTTACTTCATTTAACGTTAAATGTATACAAAACAGTTGTAAAATTTTAAACCATTCTACTTACTAATGAATCCGCACTGGGATTTCAAAGACGCACATAAAACAAAATTGTAACAGCGGGACACCCTTGAAATGACGTTATAGGCATCGAAATGAGCAAAGTTTTTCATTAAAAAATAGACAAAGCATAAAATCATCTATGTTATTGTTTTCTATGGGTTATTTCCTTTCGAATGATATGCATAACATGGATATTTATGGTATAGGATAAGAGCTTGAATTTGAATAACCCGCCTTCTAACCTATATTTCCAAAGTGACACCAATATCGTGCGCAACGTCCATGTAAATTTATGTTTACAAATGGTTTACGGGTGTGCCAAATTGGATACTTATAGGTGATTTAATTTCACATTTTACCAAAATAGTTGACATTTAGGCCTATACACGTAAATGTAATTATCAAAAAAGAAATTCCTTAATTTGGGACAATTCCACATAATAGTATAATAAAATCAGTATATAACATTAAGGGTCCATAAAGGTACTACATGTACATCCACCGAGACGTACACACAAATTGACAAAATGTCTAGGTTGGTGTGGTTCTTTACATAATACTTCATACAGGTCTATATATAAATTAATAAATGTTCCAAACAAACACACTTGGAATTCCTTTATCAGTGTGTTTACACAAAGAACCAAGGGCAGTAATCGATCCATAAATCTTTAAATGTAAACAAATAGCAAAAACTATTCAGTTACAGACTTACCTGGTGGAGGTTGATTGTACTGAGGGGGTGGGGGTTGTTGTGCGGGGTACGGTGATCCTTTCTCCATGTCTTCTTTTAATCCGCTCTTTAAGTATTTCAAAATCGAAATAAGCTGGTGTTTCGCAACACTGTGACTAGAACGTAAAAACAATACGTCGATTACCTGGAGTCAAGAACTAGGTCGCTACAGTTGAGACCTGTTGTCACTGTATCCTTAGCGCGTGTTAACGTTTTCGTTTTGTGTCTTGAATTTTTTTATGAGCTTATGAGAATAGTGCACTAAGGCTTCATATATTTGTATTTATTTATGGATATTTACTCTGTGATATATTTGATGTTGAATCTCTCTTCCTTTTTATTTTAAAATCAGTATGGCAATGCGGGATGTATAAGTACGTAGCCACGTCTAATTAGACTGGATCTGGGAACACATTGTAAAGAATGTCAAACCTTCTGCACATGAAAGAAACCTTGCAAAGACTCTTCAAAGGTTCGTGGCCCGGTGATCTATTGCAAGGCCAAATGATCATATCAACCCTATTCGATCATGCACCAATAGTTGATTCACAATGCTGAGTCAGGCTCTGAGAAGCCAGGATTTTGAAACGGAGAGGGTCCACACACAAAACATTTTAGCACTAGTGTAATGTAGAACAAGTAAAAATTTTGATTAGCCATAAATGTTACCTCAGCCCCCTAAATCTTTTGGATCAACAGACCTGGAATATCTGTCACTGAACGTTAAACAGCCAACAATTCGCCGATCTGTACTTTTATGTATGCGATTATGTTGAGTAACATCATACCTATGAACTGATCAAAGGCCGGAGTCGAATCCGACAAAATTTACATGCAATAAAATTGAGAATGGAAATTAAGAATGTGTCAAAAAGACAACAACCCGACCATAGAATAGAAAGCTGTCCAAGGTCACCAATGAGTCTTCAACACAATGAAAAACAGATCGGGCTTCAGCCAGACCCTATAAACAAAATGTGTACTAAATGGACGTAGATCAGTGCCACATTGCACTTTATCGTTCCAGAGATGTACGAGACCGGGCAGATTTTCAAATTAATTGTTTTAACTAATTTGTTGAGAGAAGTCTTTGCATTAATACGTTCACCTTGTGCGTTAAAAAAATGGTATTATGTTAATTCTGTTTGCATTTGTGTATTTTTCAATTGACGACACCTTATAAGATCTGTCTTACCCTGCAGTCATGTTATGAAAGCATTTTGGGTGTTAAAAAGTCCAATTTTGTCAATGATATTTTATTTCCATTTGATTTTCTATTGCCTCTAAAACAAATAATACAACCATACTAGACTAATAATATTTATAAAAACACCCATTTTTATTTAACACTTGAATTTATTAATACAAATCTGAACTAAGTCTTGTAAAAAAATCATGTTAAATCGGGAAAAAGTAAGACACATGCATACAGGACTGTCGTTTAGTTTTTCAGGATTAGTAAAAAATGAATTCTCTGGCCTGGTTAGAGCTGAAAATAAAATAAGTTTCCCCACTCAGGATTAAAAAAATACTTGCAACACATAATATAATTAGGATAAAATTGTATACAGAAGTGTAATTAAGTTTTGAAAAGGGCAGCAAAGTTCTTACGTTTCACATGGACATTATCATATTACGAGATTGTACCCCAATCATTTAAGAACTGAAATTCATTGATATATCGATTTGAAAGAACAAAACTTAATAGAGAAATTTTCACAAAAACATTTGCGAGAAAATAAAAATATTAATTGTAGAAGTTCTCGGAATGTTTAAAAATTAACCACAAGGGTCTGTTCGGCAAATACGTTCAAATCAAACATTCTTAACATATGTGATATTTGTTTATTCAACGTTCCTTCTGTCTCTATACCACCCTCTCATATAAAAGAAAACTGAGAATAACATTAAGCAAATTATATAAACTGTCCATACAATACACGGTATATAGTATATAAACAATATTGAAAAAAAATCCATGGACGACCATGCCATTGGATTAAAAGCCTTTCTTACAATTTCTTTAAGTGTTAATGGTCATGGTCAATAAACACTTAAAGAGGGCTACAAAATAAATATTTACATAAAGTTATATATATGTAATATGTAATGACGAGGTATTGAACCTCCAAGACCGTTATTTGAACTTTGTAGATCTCATGACAATTTGCTGTATTTTCCAACCACGTGGTTACAGTTTGGACACGTGTGGACGACATCTTTACAGGCGTCTAAACAAAATGGAATCAGACAACATCCAAGCCATAACCTGAAAGAATGAAAACCAGTTGACGTTCATGTTTTTTTCATACAATTATATACAATTATATATGATCGTTAGTTTCAAAAGGTAGACCACAGAACAATTTGAATTTTTTTATTAATAACGAAGAGATCGAAATTGTTAAGAACTATAAATATCTTGGTGTTATATTCTCTAGAAATGCATCTTTTTATGCAACTAGAAAATATCTTAGAGATCAAGCTACTAGAGCTATGTATTGTGTTATTAAGAAGAGTAGATCAAACCATCTTTCTATAGAATGCCAGCTCGATATGTTTGACAAAGCTGTTTTACCTATACTCTTATATGGGGCCGAAATTTGGGGATACGAAAATTTTGACATTTTGGAAAGAGTACATTTGAGTTTTTGTAAGCATGTTTTACGGTTAAAAAGATCGACTCCAAATTTTATGGTTTACGGGGAATGGGGAAGATATCCGATTTCTTTATACGTTAAATTACGGATGATAAAATTTTGGTGCAACCTTCTTGATAACACACTTGATAACAAAATTTCGTCAATGTTATATAAGTTGATATATATTAATTATAATAAGTATGGAATTGAAAACAAATGGTTGTTATTTATCAAAAGTATTTTTGATAATTGTGGTATGTCAAACATTTGGCAAAATCAAGATTGTATCTCAAAAAATGGATTGTATTAAGTATTGAACAAAAGTTAAAAGATCAGTTTAGACAAGAATGGCTTGCAAATGTAAATCAATCCTCAAAAGGTCTATGTTATAAATTATTCAAAACAGAACTTAAATTTGAAAATTATTTTTCAGTTTTATCTTTAAAAAATGCACTGAAACTATGTAAATTTAGATGTGGTATTCACCGTTTGCCAGTGGAGACAGGGAGGTGGCAAAAAGTTCAAAGACCCGAGAGGCTCTGTCACCTTTGTGAATCCGCTGACATCGGCGATGAATTCCATTATATAATGTCTTGTCCTTTTTTCAAAAAAGAACGATATCAATATTTACCACACTATTGTTGTACAAACGTTAATATTCTTAAATTTAAAAATGTATTCACTACAGTCAATATTGTCTTACTAGAAAAATTGTGTAGATATATAAACTATATATCAGTGAAAGTTTGTCCTCCTGGTTAAACTACATTTATTTATGTATATTTCACACATGCAAAATATGTTGTATTGTATATACTATCATCTCTGTAACTATGTTATTTAGTTAATGAGAATAAAGATCTATCTACCATTTCCCCAGTGTTCTTTTCATTCGATTAGATAGATAAATCATGTTTAAAATAGAAGAAATATTAGAAGAAGTATAAGAGAAAAATATGCAGTAAAGGATAGACGAAGATACAGTCCCAACCCCCAAACAAAAATAAAACAAAAACAATTTATCAATAGACATAACAAGAAAGCATCAACCCAAATCTAACCATAATTTTAAATGAAAATTTGACTGTAAAATACAGTTGTCTTACCCGAACAGGCAAATCATACCAGCCGCTAACCAGGTCAGCATTCCGATTTCAAATTGTGTTGCGGTCATGATATCAGCGCTGCATGATGGGCAAGTCACACGCACTGGTACCTCACGGAAGTTCTGCCGAAGCAAAACATTTGGCTGCTGTGTAACCACGACTGTGGCTTGTGACTGCTGGCCAGGTGGTGCATAGGCTGAAATCAAAAGTATTATTCATATAAATTCTTTAATAAACATTGCAAATATGAATTGAGGTATTTTGAAATATAGTCATCACTAATGTCTTCTTCAGATTGGAAAACAAACCTTTGCCTAAGTTAGTCATCCGTCTGACTGCATTAACTCGCAGTCATAGATATAGGTAGATGTGGTGTGAGTGCCAATGAGACAACTCTCTATCTATATCCGGTTAGAACTGAAACGTTACATCCGATGACTAGTGTATAGAATGCCACGTTTCTGCACTATTAGGACCCTTGCAAACACTGTTTGAGATCTATGATGGCCCGTTGTAAGGTTAATTTTTTGTCCCTCACCAATTTACCCTAATTTTACAGTGACATACTAAGTTTCGCACCAATGATCCATCTCGAAACTCTATTGTGACTTTTGTTACCAAGAAACCTTATTTCAAACAGTAAACAGCGTTCCTAGTATTTATTTTTTGCTTCTTTTAAGTTAACAGTTCCTTGGATTTTGCTTCACATTTAGACCATGTTTTTTATTTAGCAAGGAATGACGTTTCTGTTTACACAAATTCCAAAGAATTTTTCATTTTATATATGTCATTGAACTCAATTTCGAAGAATTTATTTCCCTGAGACATATTTGTTCCACAGGAGATTGTTTGTGATTGTTCAAGTACATTTATGAGTATATGGACTTGTTTACTATACCAAGAAACACATTTTACTTCCGGACTATTTTTACAATTTTGTTTAAATTATTGAAAATATTAAGGATCTCGTTAAAGCCTTATCATGCTTATTAACATACGAGTTAAAGTATGATGATTTTGAAGCAAAATCAGTCAACAGAACTATTTCGAACCGTAGTTATTTTTTTTCAATTTCGGTTTTCAGTGCGAGGCTTTATAGAAGAATTTACTTAAAAAAACAAACAAAAAAATTGTCAATTAAGAATAAGCTCAACGATTCACTCTTTTTGTGTTTTTTTTTTAAATCTGTTTTGAGTGTGAGAACGGAATATTAAAGATAACCATCTTATTTATAAATTCTTTTACAATGTATTAAAGTGTACAGTTACTTATAATATGTGTAACTCAATATTTCTTGATTCTACTTTTTAACTCTACTGACACATAACATAACAGGTAATACGAGGACGTACGCAAACAACCATTTCAAAATACATGTACCTACATTTTGTACATTGATCTACATTCCAAGTAATAGACATTGCAACTTTTAGTTTCTTTTACTTTTTTATGGTCAATATGTTGAAAATATGTTTGTCTACCATTTATAATTTATTCATAGTTGATTAAAACTTTAGATACAAAGTTTCAATTAAGGATCAAAAACACAGATCCTTTAAAAAGCTTTTTAATGAAGTGACAACAAAAATGTCACCTTAAAATAAAAATAGATTTTCAATACATCAAAAAACGAGCATGAAACTGATACTTGTTTTTGAACTACGATTTATTTTAATACAGAAAACAAATATCGTTCAATTTCTTTTTATTCAGACAAAGTCATGTACAAATGTATTTAGTGACATGCATAGCCCCGGATAATTTTAAAATTAACCATTGTACGGGTGTTAACGATATCGCCTCCAAATATGACAGTTTGATCAATATTTAATTATTATAGTTTTCTATGAACTACGTAATACTATATTGAATAAAAAAAAACGTGTTACTCAACTTTGAAGTTAAAATTCTTTTAAGACGGGTACGAATGCCTAGCCACGGACCATTTAAAATTTTTACATTATACGGATGTTAAAGACATCACCTCAAAATATGACAGTTTGATCAATATTTATTTATACTTTTCTATGTATTATTAACACCTTACCTGGTGGAGGTTGATTGTACTGTTGGGGTGGTGGCTGCTGTTGTGGGTACGGTGATCCTTTCTCCATATTTGAAGCTTATATCCTAAATGTGTTTCCCTTTTTTTAACGTCCTTTCAGTTTAAACAATAAAGTTTATCTTATCTCGACCGAGTTAGATGGTTACGTAGGTGCTACAGTAAAGGTCTGTTTAAAGTTCACATTTTAAATGTTTTGAAATGTTTGAGTGATTCATTTGATATGATTTTCACATGATGCCCCTTGAAAATACTTTCCTTTGTAGACATTAAAATTCAATATTTTTTTGATTATGATAAACACTAATCTTAGAGTTGACTATTTGTTGTGGGGGCATATAGGTTTTGACTCAGAACAAACATTTCTGTATTACTTTTATTTCCAAATACTTTTTTTAATAAAATACAGTAACATTTTGAAATTCAAACGCTGTAATTATTTAATAAAATTGAGAATGGAAATGGGGAATGTGTCAAAGAGACACCAACCCGACCATAGAAAAAAACAACAACAGAAGGTCACCAACAGGTCTTCAATGTAGCGAAAAATTCCCGCACCCGGAGGCGTCCTTCAGCTGCCCCCTAAACAAATATATACTAGTTCAGTGATAATGAACGCCATACTAATTTCCAAATTGTACACAAGAAACTAAAATTAAAATAATACAAGACTAACAAAGGCCAGAGGCTCCTGACTTGGGGCAGGCGCAAAAATGCGGCGGGGTAAAACATGTTTGTGAGATCTCAACCCTCCCCCTATACCTCTAGCCAATGTAGAAAAGTAAACGCATAACAATACGTACATTAAAATTATCAGTATATAGACAGAACCACCAGTCAGAATCAACTGTCAATATATAGACAGAATCAACTGACCTAGTTTTCAGAGGAAACAAAGGTTTTATTTACTTCCTTTTTGTAACACATTTACCTTTTATAAGAGTGGGGTATACTGACGGCTGGTTTTATCTGTTTTGACTGTTGGTTCTGTCTATATACTGACAGTTGGTTCTGTCTATATACTGACATTTGGTTCTGTCTATATACTGACATTTGGTTCTGTCTATATACTGACAGTTGGTTCTGTCTATATACTGACAGTTGGTTCTGTCTATATACTGACAGTTGGTTCTGTCTATATACTGACATTTGGTTCTGTCTATATATTGACATTTGGTTCTGTCTATATACTGACAGTTGGTTCTGTCTATATACTGACATTTGGTTCTGTCTATATACTGACAGTTGGTTCTGTCTATATACTGAAAGTTGGTTCTGTCTATATATTGACATTTGGTTCTGTCTATATATTGACATTTGGTTCTGTCTATATACTGACATTTCGTTCTGTCTATATACTGACAGTTGGTTCTGTCTATATACTGACAGTTGTTTCTGTCTATATACTGACAGTTGGTTCTGTCTATATATTGACATTTGGTTCTGTCTATATATTGACATTTGGTTCTGTCTATATACTGACAGTTGGTTCTGTCTATATACTGACAGTTGTTTCTGTCTATATACTGACAGTTGGTTCTGTCTATATATTGACATTTGGTTCTGTCTAAATACTGACAGTTGGTTCTGTCTATATATTGACATTTGGTTCTGTCTATATATTGACAGTTGGTTCTGTCTATATATTGACATTTGGTTCTGTCTATATATTGACAGTTGATTCTGTCTATATATTGACAGTTGATTCTGTCTAAATACTGACAGTTGGTTCTGTCTATATATTGACATTTGGTTCTGTCAATATATTGACATTTGGTTCTGTCTATATACTGACAGTTGGTTCTGTCTATATATTGACATTTGGTTCTGTCTATATATTGACAGTTGGTTCTGTCTATATATTGACAGTTGGTTCTGTCTATATACTGACATTTGGTTCTGTCTATATATTGACATTTGGTTCTGTCTATATACTGACAGTTGGTTCTGTCTATATATTGACAGTTGGTTCTGTCTATATATTGACAGTTGATTCTGTCTAAATACTGACAGTTGGTTCTGTCTATATATTGACATTTGGTTCTGTCTATATATTGACATTTGGTTCTGTCTATATACTGACAGTTGGTTCTGTCTATATATTGACATTTGGTTCTGTCTATATACTGACAGTTGGTTCTGTCTATATACTGACAGTTGTTTCTGTCTATATACTGACAGTTGGTTCTGTCTAAATACTGACTGTTGGCTCTGTCTATATACTGACTGTTGGTTCTATCAAGCTAACTGGATTCTGTCTATATACTGATAATTGTATCTGTCTATACTGACTGGTGGTTCTGTCTATATGATGATAATTGTATCATTCTATACTGACTGGTGATTCTGTCTATATGCTGATAATTGTATCTGTCTATACTGACTGGTGGTTCTGTGTATATACTGATACTTGTATCTGTCTATACTGACTGGTGGTTCTGTCTATATACTGATACTTGTATCTGTCTATACTGACTGGTGGTTCTGTCTATATGCTGATAATTGTATCTGTCTATACTGACTGGTGATTCTGTCTATATGATGATAATTGTATCTGTCTATACTGACTGGTGGTTCTGTCTATATACTGATAATTGTATCTGTCTATACTGACTGGTGGTTCTGTCTATATACTGATACTTGTATCTGTCTATACTGACTGGTGGTTCTGTCTATATACTGATAATTGTATCTGTCTATACTGACTGGTGGTTCTGTCTATATGCTGATAATTGTATCTGTCTATACTGACTGGTGGTTCTGTCTATATACTGATAATTGTATGTCTATAATGACTGGTGGTTCTGTCTATATGCTGATAATTGTATCTGTCTATACTGACTGGTGGTTCTGTCTATATACTGATAATTGTATCTGTCTATACTGACTGGTGGTTCTGTCTATATACTGATACTTGTATCTGTCTATACTGACTGGTGGTTCTGTCTCTATACTGATAATTGTATGTCTATACTGACTGGTGGTTCTGTCTATATACTGATAATTGTATGTCTATAATGACTGGTGGTTCTGTCTATATACTGATAATTGTATCATTCTATACTGACTGGTGGTTCTGTCTATATACTGATAATTGTATGTCTATAATGACTGGTGGTTCTGTCTATATACTGATAATTGTATGTCTATACTGACTGGTGGTTCTGTCTATATACTGATAATTGTATCATTCTATACTGACTGGTGATTCTGTCTATATACTGATAATTGTATGTCTATAATGACTGGTGGTTCTGTCTATATACTGATAATTGTATGTCTATACTGACTGGTGGTTCTGTCTCTATACTGATAATTGTATGTCTATACTGACTGGTGGTTCTGTCTATATACTGATAATTGTATGTCTATACTGACTGGTGGTTCTGTCTCTATACTGATAATTGTATGTCTATACTGACTGGTGGTTCTGTCTCTATACTGATAATTGTATGTCTATACTGACTGGTGGTTCTGTCTATATACTGATAATTGTATGTCTATAATGACTGGTGGTTCTGTCTATATACTGATAATTGTATCATTCTATACTGACTGGTGATTCTGTCTATATGCTGATAATTGTATCTGTCTATAATGACTGGTGGTTCTGTCTATATACTGATAATTGTATCATTCTATACTGACTGGTGATTCTGTCTATATGCTGATAATTGTATCTGTCTATACTGACTGGTGGTTCTGTCTATATACTGATAATTGTATCTGTCTATACTGACTGGTGGTTCTGTCTATATACTGATAATTGTATCTGTCTATAATGACTGGTGGTTCTTTCTATATACTGATAATTGTATCTGTCTATACTGACTGGTGGTTCTGTCTATATACTGACAGTTGGTTCTATCTGTACTGACTGTTGGTTCTTTCTATATACTGACAGTTGGTTCTGTCTGTGCTGATTAAGATGGATCTGTCTATATACTGGCAGTTTGATATGTCTACATACTGACTGTTGGTTTTGTCTATATACCGGTACTGACAGTTGGTTCTGTCTATATACCGGTACTGACAGTTGGTTCTGTCTATTCTGATAGTTGGATCTGTCTATTCTGATAGTTGGATCTGTCTATACTGACAAATATAGCTTTGAAATGTTTACCTTAGTTCCGAATAGGCCTTAAATATTGGCCACTGGGTGTTTAAGCAAACAAAGTCGATCATTCATATATTGTTTTTCAGATACACAAATTATGAAAAGGTGAATTTCGTTTAAAATTAATGAAATGTATATGAAGTCAAAATTAAAATTGTTAAATATATTTGTGTGCAATATAAAAAATTCAAATGTACATGCATTCAATTTCAGGCTATATCATGCAGTGAACATGCTTTGTCAAATGTTTACCAGTCATTCCCAAAAAATGGGTACAATTCGAATGTAGACACTGTTAAAAAATAAATTTCAACTGAGCAGAGAGAGAGTGTTGTTTTCTTCTGTGTCTATATCTAGTCTGTCATTTTTTTAATTTTTACTTACACCATTTTAGTTGTTTTCTAGTTATAGTATTTTTTGTTAAACAAGGTAAGTATGAACGTATCGGAGGTTAGTGTTGTATAAAGTCATCTTAAAAATTGCATTAGAGAATAACACAAGATTTAAATTCAGGCTCATGTGAAATAGGTTACATTTACCACCATAGCAAACTGATTTATACGTATTATTCTGTATATATTGAAAGCAAATACCAATTTTAAGGTCTGAATTAATATAGTGTTTAAAAAATAATTCAAATAAGTAGTTTTCACAACTTATTTAGTAATAAATTTAAACTAATGAAATGTTATGCTGTATAATATTTTAGTTTCATAATACAGCTTTCCAGGAAAAAACCTATTATTTATGTTTTGAATCACTTGTATGTATTTTTTATGCTTGTATTAGTACACACCCCCATCTTTGTTACGGAGGTTGATATCAAACCAGTATCTGAATGCTGATACATAGTAACACTTAACTATTTAATGCTAGCTTTTCTAAACAATTTATTGACATTACAAACTAAAAAACTGTTTTCTATCAAGTTATATGTTTCTTTTAGTCAAATGGACTTGTTCTTGTCAAAATCTCCGTAACGATTCATGAACTTTCACTCAAAAATATGTTTTACCTAAACTGAATACTGTTCAACTTAATTTTATTAACTCTATACAGATAATGTCATATTCCTTCACACCATAATGTATGTATTATACTCAACTATGAAGTTTTGGAGTCAAAATAGTTTCATTTCTAAAATTTCTATCCCCCGTAACGACATTTAAAACCTCCATAACGGACAATTCCAGTTCTTACCAACAGCAAACACATAAATGAATGTAAATATTGGAATTAAATGACAAACAAGACAACAGAATTAAACATTTTTCTTAGTAAATCGTTATCTAAAAAGAGTAAAGTCCTGTTAGAGAAAAAAAACTTTTTTTCCTTAAATTTCTATCCTCCGTAACGTAAATCAATGATGTCGTCTATGATTGATATCACCTTTTGATTTTTATTAGTGATAATTGATGAACTGATTTGGTATCTATAACCAGTGCGTGAACTGGTGACAAAATATTATCGCCCCTGTAAACAGTGGGCTCTTCTGACTAGAGGTAATCGGTAAAGAATAGCGGAAAATGGTGTACATTGTTTACGAGCTTGAAATGAGCTAACACAGACGAACTGAGACGTGTCAACGTAATGTGAATATGATAATGCACCAGGTAAATTATTAATTGTTAAGTTTATCACATCATCGTATCTCCATATGATAGGTAAATAAGTGAATTTTCGATTTTAAGTGTCGTCAGGGTTCAAACCTGGAATCATGCCAACCTTTCATTATTTTTTTTTAATACTAACCTATAGTCGGAACATCTTGATTTTCTCCCAATTTGTAAAGTTAATTATGCTGCTTGACATATATTTTTTTGGGGAAAAAAAATTGATATGCAGTCAAATGTGGCAGTTTTTAATATTTGTTGCTATGTGAAATAAAGGGAAGTAAATTAAAGTAAAAGAAGGCGCGCTTTTTCAAATAGTAAACAATTTAATTCAGATGCATAGTATTTTGTCAAATGATAAAGAATATCGTAGAAACTTGCTAGAAATTCATCTAATTTATAAAAGATATACAACATGACATACTGAAATCTGAAAAGGGGTAAAACCACCATACCTTGAACAAATTCAGTTAAAAAAAGGGGGGGGGGGGGTAAAATGCTACGAAATTTAGATTTTATTTATTTTTTGTCGACAGCCAAAAGATGATTTGACATGTAACTAACTACTTTTTCAATTTCATTGTAAAGTAAAATTGGCTTTTTTTTGGGGTCTCTGTTTATTGTGGTCTGATGTTTTCAGGTTCTCTTTGGATTGCCAAATAATATTATAATCATCTAATTGAATGTTCAAATTATTTTGCAGCGATGGTGTGTATGGAAGGAAGACTGTCATAAAACCCAACAGTTCCGGATGGCCCTTTAAATAATTGCTTAACATCAATAGCGATGTAAGATTTTAAAAGTGTTTGATTTAGCACAAGTTTAGCCAGGTTTTCCTTGTAATTGTGGCAGAAAAACCACTAGACAGTGTCATGCATTGAAAGGATATCAAACGAATATTTTATGGAATGATTCTCATACATATAAAATCATATGCATAGGAATGTGGAGCTAGTGTCTTTCATGCAGCAATTTTTAATTTCCAATATAAACTCTGAAAAGACAAGAGCATAGAAATGTATACCAACGAGAAACATTCTTTGTGAATAAAATCATTCCAAAACTTAAATGTGTCATTAGTGTTGCATTATTTATCAGTAGAGATAATCAGATTCCAGTAAGATTGTCCAACTGATGGTTTTTGTTTGTAATCATTTTTGTAAATCTTAGTTGTTTTGACAATCCGGGCTGTGCATGTTGCCCGACTGCCCCTTTCAGTGTGAGACAATATTTTGTTTATGATAAACAATTTCACTGATTCAAGACTGGAGCGGACCCCTTTTGGGCAGTTAGTGCGAATCCTTTAGGTTTAAACCATTACATGTAATACGGGGGAGGGGGGAGATTTTTTTTTACAGAGTCAAACATTTTTCCTAATAATAATAATACATTGAGATTTAATATATACTTTGTTATATGTAGTGTGTATATTAAAGTATTGCCAACAAAATTCATCAAATTTGGGATCATAATATTGTTTAAGAAAAACCCTTAAATCATAAAAGTTCATAATCTTCTGTAACACACGTGCATGGTTAATTCGGATCACATATTTTCTATTCCGATGTTATAAGAATTCGAAGGTTCATATCATTTACAATATCATTCAAAAAAATTCTGGGATTTTTTTTTTAACTATCAACGTTGAACCTCGAGGTTACATTGTAGTAAAAAAAAATCCAATAAAAACGTTGAATGTAAATGATATGCACCTTTAAATCTTATATTGTAGGACTCATGTTGTTCAAACATAATGTGTTGATCAATTAAGTTATGATGATTTTGATAAACTTCACATTAGGTAATCTTTCACGTATATTGATTACATTATATCGAGTTGTTCCAACGATATACTTGTCGGTGTGCTCGATCATACGAATTTACCGACATTCATATAGGCAAAATGACACAACTTTGAAAAATTCTTGTGACGAAACTACATTTCGGAACACGTTAAAAATTGGATACCAAGAAAGCTACATTATTAAGGTTTGATATATATTTTTTTCAAAAAAAAAGAAAAATATGCAGTCAAATGTGGCAGTTTTTTACACACCCCTATGTTGAACAATAGGTTGTTCAATTTACAGCATGTTTGGCAATTAAAAAATCATATATTAACACATTTAGCTTTAACATATACTTTATTTATAGTGGTTGTATAAAAGTTATATAATGGTTTTGTGTTTTAAGAGATATTCATCCCTATGCATATCGGGTTTTATGCGTAAATTGTCTCTCCTGTTTTTAGACCTTTTCTATCTCTTTCATAAGAAGAGTGACTTTTCTATTGTTCTAGTTTCACTGGAAATCCCACTGTAACAATGTACAAGGATTTCAATTGGTATGATCGTGTTTACATGCATCTTTAGATTTTTTTTATTGCATAACCTCCGTTACATTGATGAGTCCTAAATAATCTTGAAAATGTTTGCCATAAACCGCTGTTAAAGTTATGATTGTCGTCGTAATTACACAAGTTGTGTTGTAGACTATTTTAAATCTAAGAAAATGGCTGATATAACGTTTATTAAACGTTATAATGTTGCTCACATAATAGGGAAAAAAACAAGTTAACCTACCTTTCTCAAAACAACATTTTTTTTTCTCAAAATCTGTATTTTGTTTGTCTGTTTTCTTTATAATAAATGATGTCTGCTACAAAAATGACTTTCGGCAGTGTCGGCAGCTGCTGATACTGATAAAAAAGTCTGACAACTTAACTGTAAATAACTGCGTCAAGGAGGTTATTTAAACGGAGGTTAGTTTTATTTACATTATACATGGAAATATGTAACAATATTGTTGAGTTGCTTTCTCAAAACTGATTATTGAGAAGCTTTATGGGTGCTTTCAATGAAATAATCATCATTTTGAATTGTTCTTGGTTAGAGCGTTCCAAAATACGCGTAACGTAGGTTGGATTCTTATATGCGACAATCGAAAAAAAAGAGAAAGAGAAGATTTATTTTGATTTTTCGTTTCATTGCAATAAAAGTTAAAGGCAGGATTTTAAAATTTGATCTATCAACTTTGCTTAAAGTCACTTTGGGCATGATTTCCAATCATATAAATATGTTTTGACTGTACCTAAAGATACGTTACGGTAGGTTATACGTTTATCGGCGACATTGGTTTAATGGGTAAATCAAAGTGTATATTATAACTTTTGATTCTAAAATATTTTTGTGGATAAAAATCAATATAGTGTCAAATAAAAAAAGCAAATCTAATCATGATTTAGATGAAATAAAGTATTTTAATTCACACCGATATTTGGAGTTTTTCTTGGCGACATTCGGAATTCGTGTGATTTCCGTATATTGAATAGAAAATCACACAAATATATTTACGATATACATCACAAAAGAATATAATTTTATTTTAGTATACATATTAATCACTTAGAACACGAAAAAGATTATCTGTGACATATGTTAAGCTTGCATTTTGTGGTTATTTGCCGGCGACACTGAAATTTTGTAATTGTACCCATTTTTTGGGAATGACTGTTACGTTAGTTGTATTTGCAAAATCTTTCGGATTTTATATGCATTGCTCTTTATCAAATATGTACTTTATATGGCAATTTTAACGTTTTTTGATGTTACCGTCACTGATGAGTCTTCTTTAGACGAAGTGCGTGTCTAGCGTACAAAGTTTTTAGTTTTCTGGTATTATATGATACAAGTTTATGATGAACCAAATAGTCTTTAAAGGAGTTATTTTCAACTAAATCATAACAAAATTATGATTAAAAATAAATGATAACAAATCAACAAAACAACATTTTATACCGAATAATAATACACAATAAAGTAATACATATAAAAATAAAAGGCGATAGAAACAAAAAGGGTTAATAATTTAAAATTATGCTTAGAAATTACATTAATTATGGACGTAGGGATCCATATAATCAATCAATAAGTCTACATTTAAATATTCATTTATATTCTAAAGTTGACAATTTTTGAATCACTTGAACAAATACCTTTGTCGTCAACCTTTTATTCATGGAAAATTGCCCAGTTATTTAAAGTTATATTTTGTCAATGATATCTCTTCGTCTTATCTCAACCTCTTATGAACAAAAATGACAAAATGTAGATTAAAACTTGGAAAAAACATTTAATCCGAAATGGTTAAACAGGTGCAACATAACATGTGGCAGGATAAGAATATTTATTGTTTTAATGAAGAGCCCGACGGATTGATGTGCATGCAGCATGATATATACACACAAAACAATACACTATGATTTGAAACAACAACAAAAACTCATTTTTTACCAGTCGGAAACCCGGTTGAAATAGAACAAAAGAATCGAAGCTCTTTATTAGAGAAGGCGAGAAATGTTCACTGTAATGTTTACTACAGTGACAAACATTTTAAAAGTTAATAGAAACAAACAAAATTACAATTTTCTTCTCAATTACGAAGTGTTTTATTTTAAAAACACCATTTGCATAAGTTTTCAATTTATTTAGTGCATAGTTAAGCAGAACAATTAGATATCAAGTCGACGACATGGGTATCTTTCAAGTTGGATGAAGAAAATGAATAACCTCCGATTTTTATAAAAAAAAAATTTACCACGGACGGAAAACATATCAATCTATAAGTTCAGTAATTTTCGTGTCTGCCCTTCCATTATGTGACTCAAGAAAAAATTCCAAAAAATGGGTAACAATTGTATCGAAAAGAGAAAATCGAGTGCACCTTTTTATGATAGGGCGTGTTTGAGTTGAATATTTTGTCTTGATATCGTACAAAGCAAGAATATTTCATACATCGTCTCGCTTCAGATTCTATCATTTTTATATATCAAAGCTACAGGTTGACTTTATAACATAAAAAAATCACAGTACTAAAAGATGACATAAATGGGTTAAGTGAAATACCTATCTAATGAATCACAAAAACAGAGTAGGTGTGTTCGAATAGCTATTTTTTTTACTGAAAGTACTTGACGACAGTCTTTCAAGTTGGATGATGAAAATGCATATCTTCGAAAAATTATATTTTTTTGTGTGTGATAACTAGGGTTTATAGTCTTCGACCACTAAAAAATCTAGTCTGCCCTTCCACGAAATATTTAATTAGAATTTTTTTAAATGTTTATGGATTTTCGAAAATTCCACCTGACAACCGATCAGACAATAGTTTTAAGTTGAATCAATGCAGACAAGGTCTTTAACTGATGCTCATTAGCTAGTTGATACATTTGTCTTTTAAAATACAACTGACATATAAGGATCGTAATGGTGCAATGTGGATAAATTTATCGGTTTTCAAGAGCAAAATTGTTAGCGCGTCATCCCTTCAATGGCTCTCTCTGTCTCTCTCTCTCTCTCTCTCTCTCTCTCTCTCTCTCTCTCTCTCTATATATATATATATATATATATGTACCATAGTTGCAGCAAATTTCCCTTGAAAAAACAGTGAGGTATCTACATACAAACCCACTGTTTTATACAAAGCCTTCAATTGGTTAACCAATTAAAAGTTTTGTTAACAGTGGTGTATACGTATACCTCATTCTTTTTCAAACGAAATGTTTACAAACTCCGGATCGCTTCTTTCTCCGAATTAATATTTCTTCGTGCAAAATCTTCACATAGTATAATATATGAATTGTTTTCTAAAGATTCATTAAGATCCATGCATCTGTTTATGGGTGCTTACAAGTTTCACGTACAGACAGACAGACAGACTCACTAACGAAAGGGGGAAGGAAGGACTAACGGACGGACATAAAGACTGACCCGGTGATTTTTATATACCCCCGTCAATTTTGATTGATTGGAATATAACAATGAAATAGAAACTAAAGTGGGACTTTTATTCAATTTTATTAATACGTTTTTAATCATCACACGCATGTTCGAAAATATAACGAAATCGCACTTTATAATAACCACACAAAATAAATTACTTCCTTGTAATCGGAACCAGCATAAATTTATAGTAAACATAAGTATCACCTCAATATATAATCCCAAACACATTTTAATCCCACAATAAGCATTTCATTCACTTTTGAGTTCCAAAGTGAAACACGCATCCACTAAAATTACTGTGCGCACCACATGGTATATTAATATTTGATATTACGTCGGTTTCATTCTCAGAAGTCACGGAAGGAGAGGTCACGGTTTCACATCTCATTTTTTTTAACGGGTATCGCCTCCGGTTCCAAAACATTTGAAATATCTTTGAGCATATCGTCAGCAGCCCTTTTGTACTTCCTTACACTTTCGACCGACCTGTGCCCAGTTCTGTACATGATTTCTTGCTCGGGTATTCCCGCTTGGTACAACGTTGTGGCACAAGTACGTTTTCCTGAGTGATTCGTGAAATATCCCTCAACGCCTGCGTCAGCACACATGGTTTTCATGATGGAGGAAAGCTTGTTTACACCAATAGGTTGCTCACCAAATTTTACACCATTTTTCGAATCTAACGGTCTTCTGTAAAAACAATTTCCTTTTAAACTGCCGACCAACTGGAAGTAGTATTCGTAAATCTCATAAAGCTCATCATTCTGGAAGTAGTGTTTGATGTTCTTGGCGGATAAATGGCGTTGGTTTAGTCCACCTTCAACATGTTCAATAAAAAAATTAGAAAAGTAAACATTGATATAGTTCTGACATTAAGATATATATATCCACGTGTATATATCTACTTTCCAAGTCAGTAGTCTATAACCGCAGTCATCGATTAAGACGCGGCAATTATGATTTCTACTTTCATTAAAATACACTTTTGCCAATAGACCTGGCGCGTTCGGCTCGATATCAGAGTGTTAAGGAAACAAAATGCAATCAATGAAGGAATTCAACGGATATCCTGCTTGCCTCAACTCATTTATGAGGGTGCTCTTTAGAAGGGAGGAATCTACCAGAATACAAAAATCGGTGTTTTCGTTGAGGTCCGCGTTGAACGGTATTAAATGAAATTCACAAAAAAATCCAACAAATTAAGAGTGCATTTCTTTCTAACACAAACGATGCAAACGGCTAAGCGCGCACATGTTTTGATCATTTCTTTCAAACATACGTTTGCAAAGTTTGCATAACCTTTGACAAACTATGAAAACGATAAAAATGCGTCTGCAGTTTGTCGTTTGTCAGTACAATTAACGCTACATTTGTTTCTTCGTACTACAACCTGATTAAACGATGTTTCTACGTTTTTAAAAGTCTGTTTACCAACAACATGTGCATGCCTTATTGAAAGTTCAAACGGGGTCAGTAAAGAATTATTAAACGATGTATTTGTTTCTACTTTTGTAGCGTTTAGAAAACAACAACAAACGCGACACAACGTTTACAAAATTTGGGTAAGAAAGAAATGCGGCCTAAATAAAAAACAATGAATATTGTTGTCGAGCTATTTGTGAAAATTGTATCATAGGCACTTGTCTCAGAATTTGTTTCCTTTTCTACCTTAATATAAGATTTAGGTAAATTGTATATAGGGAAACAAAATTCTGAGACAAGTGTCTGTGGGTTGTATAGGGGTTTAAGGGATATTGATGATTTGCCATTTTTATTTTAGGGATACAGATTATTTTATATTTTATTTAAAAGGATATTGATCAATTTGCTTCTGAAATTTGATGTATACTAACTTGACGATTTTTTTTTTTTAGAGATATGGGATATTTCTTTATAAATTAAAGGGATATGGATTATTGGTGCCCCTCCTGCATACAACCGTATGTTTTATAATTGAATTTGCTTGAAAATGCATAAGGATTTTTATTTGTTTTATGACAATCACCTTTATAACATTGTTTTATTCGGAATTGTAACAGTAAAATCGTAGTGAAAAATGCATTTCCTGATAGCTTACTGTTTACCTTGCATAAACTTGTGTAAAATGTATTTCAGTATTTATCTTCTAAATAACAACTCGTTAAATGGATACAAAGGGATAATCTATAAAGTTTCTTCCATTTCTGACGAAAACGAATACGAATGAGAAAGTTTTATTTTGATTCGATTTACATATAACAATACAAACATAATATAAAATAACATAAACACAACATTAAACACACAAACATGCAGACAAGATATATATATAGATATAAGATATAACAGCAAACTTTAAGGCACATTAAAATACATGCAAAGCACTGCTAAAATACATATCTAAAACCACAAATGTGCTATTTTGATACTTTAAAGATTCTTTGTATTAATACGAAAAATATGTGAAAAAGTAAGATCCTTCCAAAACCTTGTGTTCATTCATAAAAAAGATGAACTCGTCCGCGTGCTCACTGGATGTCAATTAAATTACTGTATAAACGTGTGTAAATAAATAGAAATGTAATAGGTAAAGTTGAAAATTTATATCCATGTCCAATTGAACTGTGGGAAATTGAATAACAATGACCAGTCCAAATCAAAATAGGTACTAGGGGGTAAATTGGGCTTGGAGATAATGACGTATTTTATTTTAAGATTTTTTGTAATAACAACCGAAAAATAATTGACAAAATTAAACTTTTTAACATAGATTTCAGATCATTCATTAGCGTACTAAGTATAATACAATATAAGGTTTGGGCTGCAAAAGTCAACAAAACTATTGACTTTTTACAGAAGTTTTGTCTTTTTAAAAGAGCATGAAGGGTGTCTTTTTGAAAAACATGTTACATCTATTAATAGCAAAATAATTTCTAAAAATAAAGCAAAAAAACAACATTCTAGTTTAAATACTGCATTTATATAATTGGCATTGTGATAAACAGCCTCTAAGTGAACCATAATATAGCAAACACCGAACTTGTAACGCACTATAGATACTAATTGTTAGCATAAACAGATAAATATATGAATCCCACCGGCACACCTGTACCTACTTTTAACCGAAGTGACCCCCCATCCCCACCCATGGCTCATTCACCCGATTAAAATTACAGTACAAGGTTATTTTATCATCACTAGGAATATTTTTGTAGTTACCAATACTGTTTATAATTTATTAACCACATACTCTATAATTTAAATAAAAAAATATTTTAAGGGACCGACCACTGATCTAACCTATACATTGTGTGTGATTTGGGGGGAAAGGGGGGATAATTAGGTGTTTATTTCCCAATAATTGGCGGGTTTTTTGTTTGTCTTATTTTTCAAAAACATACATGTACCATCCCCCCCCCCATTTTTCAATTTTTCGTTTTCTCGGTATTTTCCTGTTATTAGCACCGATAAACACAGACAGTTCGAAAAGTCTTTCGCTTCGGCGAATTAGTAACCTAACGAATAAACAATGGTATATCAAATGCATTTTATCAACACAATTATAGGAAAATCGTCTTACCTTTGTATTGTAACGTGTAACCGGGCGATCAATGGATCCGTATCTGAATAAATCAGGATTTCAAGTGTTCAACTCATTTTTTTTTCACCACAAGAAGTTGTCCTACCTAAAACAATTAACACACCCTTAAATGAATTCACAATGTCAAATATATACGCCACACAATGCACATTAATCAAAATGCCGGGTGAAGTACCTCATTCACAATGCACAGACACAATGTTTCATAATGCTTCGGACGCAATAAATTATAAAACGTGTTGTTTTCCATTTTTTCTTCGGACGCAATAAATTATAAAACGTGTTGTTTTCCATTTTTTACATCACTGGGTCGATACCTCTGCTGGTGGACTATCAGTCCCCGAGGGTATCATCAGCTCAGTAGTCAGTGCTTCGGTACTGACATGATTTAACAAACTTTACTAAAATTGTCGGTTTATAAATTTTGAAATTATTATGAAACTAAGGTTTCAACTCCCTCAGGCAAAGTTGGCTTTAGATGAATTTGGCTATTTATTTTAGGTATTTTTGACATAAAGCTCTTCAACGATTTTCGGTACTTATACATCTTCGGATTTCAAATGTTTGGCTTTGAGCGTTCCTGATGAAGGTAAATCCAGAAAAGCGCTTCGGACGCAATAAATTATAAAACGTGTTGTTTTCCATTTTTTACATCACTGGGTCGATACCTCTGCTGGTGGACTATCAGTCCCCGAGGGTATCATCAGCTCAGTAGTCAGTGCTTCGGTACTGACATGATTTAACAAACTTTACTAAAATTGTCGGTTTATAAATTTTGAAATTATTATGAAACTAAGGTTTCAACTCCCTCAGGCAAAGTTGGCTTTAGATGAATTTGGCTATTTATTTTAGGTATTTTTGACATAAAGCTCTTCAACGATTTTCGGTACTTATACATCTTCGGATTTCAAATGTTTGGCTTTGAGCGTTCCTGATGAAGGTAAATCCAGAAAAGCGCTTCGGACGCAATAAATTATAAAACGTGTTGTTTTCCATTTTTTACATCACTGGGTCGATACCTCTGCTGGTGGACTATCAGTCCCCGAGGGTATCATCAGCTCAGTAGTCAGTGCTTCGGTACTGACATGATTTAACAAACTTTACTAAAATTGTCGGTTTATAAATTTTGAAATTATTATGAAACTAAGGTTTCAACTCCCTCAGGCAAAGTTGGCTTTAGATGAATTTGGCTATTTATTTTAGGTATTTTTGACATAAAGCTCTTCAACGATTTTCGGTACTTATACATCTTCGGATTTCAAATGTTTGGCTTTGAGCGTTCCTGATGAAGGTAAATCCAGAAAAGCGCTTCGGACGCAATAAATTATAAAACGTGTTGTTTTCCATTTTTTATTTCATAACAGAATATATATACACAATGTCACTATGAAATCACTATGCAACATGTATCAGACCGATTTATTCACAATGTCACTAACAGATTATTATGCAACATGCATACGGCCCTTTATTACACCATGTCACCAACAGATTACTTTGCAACATGCATCAAGTAAGTATTACACAAAACGTATGAACACAAAATCACATATATACAACTTCTATTTACAACGTCCACCAATATGTAGTATCACCTTGTTAGTCTGCAACTAACCACAATAACACAATGACACAATTACACTTGCACAATGTTTCAATTCACAAGGAATGTATATGAACACAGCTCAACTCACACACTAATTATCACTATGAATCCGAACGAAATGAATATATTCCCAACTGGTAAAATTAAACACAGTGCACTTTCACTAATACACTTCCACAATATAACAACTTGCAACACCAGCAAGTAAACACCTTGTATTCTCACTAATACAAATCTATGAAGTATTCACACTTCCACATAGTACAACTTGCAACACCAGCAAGTATACACCTTGTATTCTCATTAATACAATAATCACTTATATATATCAGATTCACTTTATACATTGTATCACAATCACTATTGCAATATCCACATATAAATCCGAACACTAGTTATATATCCTTTGGAATCACTTAATTCACTCTACTTACCTGTTGGAAAATAATCCCTGATGTTATCACTTCAACGGTCCACATATAACTGACAAAGTTTCTCGGTCTTGAGCTGGTCTATATACTACCATATGGAACGGTCCATTATACTTGAAGGGGTGAAAATCAAGACTATACCAATTTTAGGGGTGTTTTAAGTAATAGATGGTGCTCCAACTATGGAGAAACTTATATACATATAAAAACACAATTAATAGGGAAAGACAACTGGTGTTTCACATCAAAATAAATGAACTATGATCTATTTTCGTTACAGTATGTTTTACTAGCCCTCCCGTTGAAAGTTATGTATTTCCCTCTCTGATCTACTCCAAGGTCGAACTGGTCTGTGTTTAGATGTTTGTGTTCGTCGACCCCTCGTAATCCAAATAGCTTACTATTATAGTAGAACATGGTATTGGTCATGGATTTTGCGGTGGTCTTCCCTAGAAGGCCCTTATCCCAGAGATGTTTTTCTGTTTCTTTAGATATGGGCTCGGCTTGTTTTGTTGTAGTTCCCACCCCTTGAGCGGTAAGCTCTATCATTCTTGCACTCAGCGCGCGTCTGAATTCATAAAACCTGGAATCACGTTCATCTAAAAAGTTCAAATTGACACCATTTTCTCTGAGACACCTCAATAAACCGACACATAAGATGTACAGTGTTCTTTGAGGGTAAGGTTTTCCATCTTTCCGGCGAGTTTCAATTGCAAATTTGCTCAACCACTGATTTATATCCATAGCCGTGAAGTTCAGCAATTCAGGAATAGCACAATTTGTTTTCATCATCCGTTCTCCTCTCCAGTCATTAAAAGTCGCTATACTCCAATTGGTATTTTTCCGTGTGTTTTTGCTCTCTGTAGATTTTATCAAAGTTCCAACACTTGCATCGTCGACAAACGAATACCGCGAAGTATGTAAACTATCAAGCGCCTTCTCAAGCTGTTCAATAACATTTTCAGGAATTATTTCAACCTCCATTAAATCAAAACTACCCGGCGTGTCTATCATTTTATCCATCTCCGCGTTGACCTCATACATGTCCATAATTTGACTCAAACTTAAATCTTCTAGCTTCTCAACTGCGGTGTTTTCATTTTCTATATCATTGCAAATTTGCGACAAAGTAACATCATCGACAGTGTTGTCCCAGTGTGCCTCTAAAAAATCTATCTCCGTCACGTCCATCATAGTGTAGGTTATGTGCCACGAATGCACGGGCCTAATAACCTTTACTCATTTTATTTACCCTATATGAAAAACGATTGGCCAGTATGTAGATACACCATGGACAGGGCAAAAAAATACTGGGCAGCGAATGCACGGGATCTATTGTTTTCTAAAACCAACCATGACACATATTATTTACCCTAATGAAAAACGATTGGTCAGTATGAAGATACACGATGGGTAGGACTAAAACACACTCGAAAGCAGAGCTTTCTCGTGCATTTAGTCCCACCCATAGTGTATCTACATACTAACCAACAGTTTTTCATAGGGTAACTAATATATATATATAGCGCTATTACATTTTAAATATGGTAACCCGAATGTACAGATAGTATGAATACACTGTTGTGTGTTTGTCATTTCATTTATAATCGGAAACTGCATTGCCATTTTTAGGTAGTCGTTCACATGCATTATAACGTACAGGAAAAACCTTAACGTTGCCAGTATTAAAGCTACCGTAGTTCTATATATATGTGTTTTGCTGCTCAACCAACAACGTGTGACTCAACATAACATCAACTAACATAATAACAGAAGTCGCTTATGCAACTGAAAAGTTCATTGTAGTCTCTTTTCATACTCAGAATCTTTTCATATGATAAAATTTCATTGCAGTCACTTTTCATACTCGGATTCTTTTTATATGATGACATTTCGTTGATATATTTATACTGCCTGTAACACTGATGAATTGTACATGTTGTAATAATATTGCTTATCTGGTTTAACACTTAAATTATAACCCGAATAATTCAGTCGTTATATTCCGCTGATCTACGAAGGCTACATCTCGTGTGGGAGAAAATCGGACACGGAAAGGGCTTGAATTATTCGAGTTACTTAAATTATGGCTAGTAAACATCAGACATATTACAAATATTATCACAGAAAAAAACCAATAGGTTATAAGTAGATATGCATGAGTGCATTTGTTTCTAACCCGAAATTTTGTCATCGATGACTATCGTTTAGTAAACGTTAAGCTGCCAGAAACAAATACATCGTTTAATAAACTTCATCGACCCCACGTAGTCAGACAGAAATAGATTACACTCACGCACTGTAAACAAACATGTAAAAGTGCGGGAAATAAATAACCAGGACTTTGCGAAAACAACACGTGCTCGTAATTATTTAAACGACAGATGCAGAAACAAATATATCGTTTACACGTCTCAACGATAAACGATCAACGACTACGCGACTATTTTGCGCGTATATCGTTTATGTGAACGATGTCAACGTTGACCAAAAAATGTAAGAAACAAATGGATTAAACGACTACGCGCGTAATCGTTTACATCGTTTAGGTTAGAAACAAATGCGCTCATGGTATGATAGAGACAACTCTCCACAAGAGATTATATACAGGAAAACGTCTACAAAATTATAATTCTTTTATTTAAAGAAATGTCCATATACGTTAATGTAAAAGCTTGTAAGCGCTCTTAATTTATGTTGTTTATTCATATCATATATTAATGTTCTGGTGCTGTGTTACAAAATTTTTCTTTTTTATCACATTCTGCTGAACCTTCCCACCATATGATTACAGTTTGGACAGGTGTGAACAACATCCTTACATCCGTCAACACAAAATGGAATCAGACAACATCCCAGCCATAATCTACAAGAAAAAACAGACAAATAATAAAATTATTGATTGTACAATGTTCAGGGCGGATTCAGGTGGGGGCTGACAGGCGTGTGCCCTCCTAAAATTTGCAAGGCATGGGTTGTCCTCTGCATGATTAAAAAGGATATTTTGATAATTTTACCTCAAAATAATATTTTCGACCCGTTCCGCTAGGCGAAAATAGTAGCTTGCGCCCCCTTACTTAAAATCCTTAACACGTCCCTGATGTTCAACCATGACACAAGATAACCCTAGGTAAATTCAGGTACATTTAATCAAATGCACCTTATAAGTATGCAATGAAGCTTAGAAATGGAAAAATATTAAATACTCAACTTGTTCAAAGGGTATATACACGTCTCAATCTTCAAAATCGGTTATCTAAAAATACTACCATCGCTAACATTTTTAACAATAAAAATCGTGGTTACCCTTCTATCGATAAGTGTCATGCCAAAAAATGACTTACATGTCCCCGTCTTTCCACCAACAATACGGTAAGGTCCGCGTTTAATGGTCGCACATTTTTTTTGAATTTTGAAACTGATATAACTTGAAAAACAAACAGTATTATTTATTTACTCACATGAAACAAACCGGGATGTGGTATTCAGTACGTAGGAGAAACTGGACGATATTTATCTAAACGCACTCAAGAACATCTGTATCGTTTTAAAAGACCCAATAAATTCAAAAGTATCATTTACCAACACCTTAAGAAGCACAACCATCCTTTTAAATATTTAGCAGTTCGACCTTTAGAAGTAGTAAATAAGCAGCCTGGTGAATCTCATTCAAAGTTTGTACGATCATGGAAAATAATTGAATTAAATTGGATTAAAAAATTACAGACAGTCTACCCTCTCGGTCTTAATGATAATATCATGGGAATTGGTAATATATCTAGAACCGATTCCGTTAACATTTTGGATATAGTTTCTAAAACTGTTCGTAAAAACCGTTCTCACGGTCGTAGAACAAATCGCAATCAAAGAAAATTTCGGACCAATCATACCAATATTTCGGACCTAATTTCTATTTCAAAAAACAACGGCAGACATTATCTGTTAACAAAACTCTGTTCATTACCGGTTAATAAGTTAAATAAAATTTTGGAGGATTGCAACACAATTTCATATAGCAGTCCTAAGTATGAAATTGTTCAAATTATTATGGCATATTGTTATTCTAAACTATTTCCCAAAATTGATCGCCCTGAAGATCATAACAAACATTTTATTAAAATAAATTATGTCAATAAAGGTTTTGATTTTGTAAATATTGCAGGTATATTTAACGACCATTCTGTTAAAGAACAAATTCGTGGATATTTTGACAATACTGAGCTACCTCTTATTTGTTATATTTACAAGAAATCTACCCGGAAATTTGTGTTTAATTATAGTCAATTGTGTAAAGATGTTAATATCAGTGAAAATACACCTACTTCATATAATTGTAGTACCTCCGAATATATTTATGGACCCATTTCCCATGTTATAACAGGAGATCTTAACATCGTTCAAGACCGAGAGTTAAAATCATTCCTCAGTTAAGGACCTAAATATCGTCCCCCGTCAATTATTAATTGGAATGAGTGTCGTAATATCATCCACGACTCACTCCATACTTACTGTATGAAATGGATAAAACGGGAAAAAGCTGACAAAAAATCTTTGGACTCTTTTTTTTAATTCAGTAATGAAGATAGTTGATATACGTATTCAACATTTTAAAGAATATTTTACTATTAACAATAACCACAATAAACCTATTTCTCGTATCAAACATAAACTAAAAGAACTAGCCAAGAAATTTGTTTTTGTCCCGGCCGATAAAGCTGCTAATAATATTATTATTGTTTGACGTAAATTTTACATTGAGGTTCTGAAAAAAAAATCACCAATTCACCAACATTCCAACTGACTCCATTTTCAGAAAACGACATCTGTAACAAACATAAACTTTTAGCTACCGCTTTACAAGCAGAGCCAAATACAATGAAAGTCCCAACTATGTATTGGCTTCCGAAGCTACACAAAACACCTTACAAGTATAGATTTATTTCGTCTTCAAACCATTGTTCCACTACTAAATTGTCTATTCTTCTTACCAGCACACTTGGTACAATTAAAAACCTGATAATAAATTGTTCAAATAAAGCCTTCGAAAATAGTGGAATTATTACTTTTGGAGTGTCAAGAACTCGTTGGAAGTACTTGATAAATTGCATGCTTATATTGGTGATTTTGAATCTGTTCAAAGTTTTGATTTTTCTACCTTGATACCACATTGCCTCACATTCTCATTAAGAAAAAATTCACACACCTATTTAAATCGGCATTAAAAAATCAGAATGTGAATATATATGTTCAAACTCTTTTAGGTCATTTTTTAGTAGCAATAAACAAAAAACTATGTCAATTGGACATGCTTTGATACTATATATGCCCTTGAATTTTTACTAGATAAAATTTTTGTTCGCTTTGGGGATTCCCTATATCGTCAGATTATCGGAATTCCAATGGGGACTAACTGTGCACCACTTATTGCGGACCTGTTTTTGTATTGCTATGAGTTACAATTTATGACAAAAATAAGCAAAGACCCATCGAAACAACATCTGATAAACAAATTTAATAATACTTTTAGATATTTGGATGATATTTTGGCTCTCAATAATGACGACGTCAGTATGTATATTAAAGAAATTTATCCTGTTGAACTTACTTTAAATAAAGCTAATACTAACAATGACCACTGCCCTTTCCTCGATCTTGATATCTATATCACTAACGGAAAGCTGAATACTAAAATTTATGATAAAAGAGATGATTTTTCATTTCCTATCGTTAATTATCCATTTTTAGATGGTGACGTTCCCTTGTCACCATCTTACGGTGTTTATATATCTCAACTTGTACGATTCGCTCGTGTATGTAACAATGTTTTAGATTTTAACGAGAGAAATTTATGTATTACTGAAAAATTATTACACCAGGGTTTTCGATATCACAAACTAGTCAAAACATTTACTAAATTTTATCATCGGTATAAGGACATCATTCGTAAATATAGCTCAACATGCAGACTTCTTGTACATTCAGGTATTTCACATCCAATTTTTTATGGAAATATTCTTTATAAAGCACAAAGGTGTCAGTATTCACCTCAAAAAACCTTTGAATAGACTTATTAAGAAGGGATATAGTTACGATACTGTTGTCAGGTCATTAAAGATTGCATATTTTGGCGTTAATATTGATTCACTTATAGGGTCTTTGCATCGGAACTAAACACATTTATTTAAAAACCAGTTGTTGGCATGACACGGGTTATGTTCTTCTCATATATGTTATGATGGTATGATACTAAACCCCTAACGGGAAGGATTGTGCATGATGTTCATATGACGAAATCGTAATCTTTCAGTCAGTTTAATTGAAGTCTGGAGGTGGCATGTCATTCAACTGCTAGTAGTCTGTTGTTATTTATGTATTATTGTCATTTTGTTTATTTTCTTTGGTTACATCTTCTGACATCAGACTCGGACTTCTCTTGAACTGAATTTTAATGTGCGTATTGTTATGCGTTTACTTTTCTACATTGGCTAGAGGTGTAGGGGAGGGTTGAGATCTCACAAACATGTTTAACCCCGCCGCATTTTTGCGCCTGTCCCAAGTCAGGAGCCTCTGGCCTTTGTTAGTCTTGTATTATTTTAAGTTTAGTTTCTTGTGTACAATTTGGAAATTAGTATGGCGTTCATTATCACTGAACTAGTATATATTTGTTTAGGGGACGGCTGAAGGACGCCTCCAGGTGCGGGAATTTCTAGCTGCATTGAAGAGGTCTGTTGGTGACCTTCTGCTGTTGTTTTTTTCTATGGTCGGGTTGTTGTCTCTTTGGCACATTCCCCATTTCCATTCTCAATTTTAATGATATTTAGATAGATTGGATAAGATATACCTTGAACAGCAAAGCAATTTATTACAATGGGTTTAATAATTGATTAAATAATTTAATAATTGATTGAATATTTTTTTATAAAGAAGTATAATAATCTCAATTCTAAGGTCTGAAGCCACATACCATGAATATATAAGTAAAAACATAAAAACTTATATATTGTCAAGGGGTTACATATATAAAACTATAGTGTTTCTGAGTTCAAAACATTTATTCATTTTATTGATATAAATTGAAAAAAAAATCTATACCACAAGTTCACAAACAGACTGTGTGCTCCCAATTTCAGTTTAAGTTTTTATTCTCATTATGTGAGCAGTATATTTTGTTGTTATATTTCCTTTCAGTATTTATGTTTTTCTCTCGCTTCAGACAAACTCGCAGAGTGCGAGACATAGCGATGATAATCCGGTGTCGATGGGTTTCATCTGGCGTTTTCTCGTGACCTAATTTTCATGGTTCAATGGTTAATACTATATTTTTGTGATTTAGTCCACTCTTATGTACTATGGCCAATAGTTCAATATGTCAATGTGTATATAATGATTGGAAGGTGTAAATATTTGTCTGACAGAGCTCATTTATCATGGTTCATTTGTAAATAAAATTGAGAATGGAAATGTGGAATGTGTCAAAGAGACAACAACCCGACTAAAGAGCAGACATATATATATATATATATATATGTTGTGTACAAGTTGTAATGTTGTACACATTATAATTTGTACAGATTTTTTGTACAAGTCATCAGTGTTTTATGAACAGCTTAACACATAAAGATGATGCAAGCATACAGTCTTTTAATTTGTTTTGCATATTACTGTCATATTTTCACAACTACATGATACAATCTAATACTGGGCATTGCTATGGAACGCCATGACTGCCTTATGTTAATGATCAGCATTATATGCAGTGCTCACACCATTATATGCAGTGCTCACACCATTATATGCAGTGCTCACACCATTATATGCAGTGCTCACAACATTATATCAAGTGCTCACAACATTATATTAAGTGCTCACAACATTATATGCAGTGCTCACATCATTATATGTAGTGCTCACATAATTATATGCAGTGCTCACAACATTATATGCAGTGCTCACAACATTATATTAAGTGCTCACAACATTTTATTAAGTGCTCACAACATTATACGCAGTGGTCCAGACATTATATGCAGTGGTCACAACATTATATGAAGTGGTCAAAACATTATATGAAGTGCTCACAACATTATACGTTTTTTGTTGTATGATGAGATTGATGTATGATGAGATCATTCGGTAAACTTCGTTTTTTAGCGGAAATTACCGAATCCATAATTGGTAAATTACGGTAATGCCCAGCAAACAAATTTAAACAGTTATTAAAGTCATGTTATCATTAGGCAGTATACAATATTTTTAACTGATTGAAATAAGTAAGGAAAAGATGAAACTAAGAGGTGAATGATTTGAAGTAGTTCTGTTCGTCGTAAGAAATACGAATGGCAAAATGTAAGTTAAATAATAAAATGTTTATTTAATGAAATATCGAAGGAAAATTTGTATGATATATTCCTCGAGTTCATTTCCTACTGAAGAACTTTAGCAAGGTGCCACTTTATAGTCCGTACTCAGTTTTAAAAAGCTTAATTACCTTTTAAATAAAACAGTCAGCTTTCTATAACACATAAGTGCCATATTACGCTAGCTTATATATGTCATGATAGAGTCATTTTTGGCATCGATTTTCAGAATTTGGCATTTTTACATGAATAAGTATCTAACAGATATGGAAAATGCAGTTTAAAGCATTTCATTGTAGGTTTTTAACATAACTTTACATCAATTATTCCATTTTTTTTTCAAGCTTTTTAGCACGCCAAAAAGTTTGTCTTCTAAGTATGATCAGCAGTCTTATATAGAAATATAAACTTTCATAAGAAAAATTTACCCTTTCAAGACCCAGTTTAACATCTTCATTTAAAGTTATCATCTCTTATGAAAACTGAGTTTGTGGGGATGAATAAAACGTTTACTACGTTTGTTCGTCAGTTTGCACGGTTAATATATATATAAAAAAGTGGTATGCTTGCCAATGAGACAACTTTCCACAAGAGACAAAATGACATCACAGAAATTAACAACTAAACGGGCACAGTACGGCCTTCAACAATGAGCAAAGCCCATACCGCATAGTCAGCCATAGAAGGCCCCGAAATGATAAACGTAAAACTTTCATAATTTATGTACAAACAAACGATCGAAAAACTAACATGTATATAACACATTAACAAACGACAACCACTGAAATAAAGGCTCTTCCTGACTTGGGACAGCCACATATATACAGAGTATACAGAATGTGCGGCGAGTTTTAACATGTTAGCGGGATACCAACCCTCCCTCTAACCTGGGACAGTGGCGTAACAGAACAACATAAGAACGAACTATGAAAATCAGTTGTAAAAGGCTTAACTCATCAGATGGGTACAAATATAAATACATCTAACAAGAAAATAGAGTGGACGTGGGCGGGTACTTGTATATCCCAACAACAAAAAGACACTATAAGTACTGATCTGAGAGTACTCGCAGTTACTGACAGCTAGTTCAAAGCCACTAACAACTAATAAAAAAAACCATGCATCTAAGTTTTGCATTTAGGTAAAGATTGAAACAAACTGTGAGTAAAAAAGAATGATTTACGACTGTCCATTCAATGCTCTTCAACTTTGTACTTGTTTGGATTTATAAATATTTTGATATGAGCGTCACTGATGAGTCTTATGTAGACGAAACGAGCATCTGGCGTACTAAATTATAATCCTGGTACCTTTGATAACTATTTGACCTAAATTAATTCTGGTTAAGGTACATTAAGATACAAAATATAATCAACTACAAGTCATAGAAGAATAATATCTTTTAGATCGCACTTCTTTGATAACAATGGACCTCGAAAAAAGATTCAAATTTGTGTTTAGGTCCAGATGATAGCAACAGCACATAAAAGAGGAATGCTATTTGTTGCTGAGCACTTCTTTGATTTTATTTTAAGTCCACACAATTTATTTTGTAACAGAAATACAAAAAAAAACGATACTCGTTATTATGTCAATATATAATTGTAATATAAATATATTAATGGAAAACTTCTAGTATTGTTTTACTGTGAATTCTTCTCGTTGTTGTTATTGGCGTTCTAATTCTTCTCACATACAAGCTTGTCTATAGTCTGGGGATTTCTGTTATTTTTAGGTCTTTCCACTTTTCTGTGGAAAGACCTATTGTTTTTCTTCTGATTATTTTTTTTTTTCTTCCGCCTAATTTTGTTCTTGCGATAAACATTTGTTTCGCAATATGTCGCTTAGATATTTTGTATATGATATCGAACAGTTTATGCGCTTTTGAAATTTACCCTGCGTAAACAAATACTTTTCTTTGTAGGAGTTATCTCCCCAAACACTGTTTTCCTTGTTAGCGCATCTCCTTCGCAACCGTAAAAGATTATGACAAATTTATTTTACAAAATTGCTCGTTATATCCTTTGCATGATTTGTCCTATTTTGACCGAAGCGATATGACCGCTCCATATGAGAGTTATTTCCCCTTATGCATCTGATATAAGTGATATGAATTTCTATCTTATAAACCATAAGTGATAGAGACCTAGGATCTTTTGATTTGAGGTCCTTGGTCCCAAAAAATGAAAATTAGGTCAAGGTCAAAGGTCAAGGTCATATTTTAATATTTGAATTTGGCTTATTTTCACTTATATCCAAAGACTGTATAAGATATCAACAAATTATTTTTACTAAATTGTTAGTTGCGACATGTCGTAAGATGTAAATTTTGATTGCAAGCGTACGTTGAATGTGAAAGGGAGTTTTCTCCCCTCTTGTATTAAAAAATAAGCGTTTGGTGATATAACTCATTAACTAAATATAATTAAGACCTATGGTCTTTTGATTTGAGGTCCTTGGTTTATGACCTTGAAATTGATCTCAAGGTCATAGCTTAATTTGACGTTCTATATTTTGACCTTTGCTTTTATTCTATATGTATACATGATAAAGATATACAACTTTTAGAAAAAGGTATCAAGCCATTTAACCTTGAAAAAAAACAACCGGAAGTGACCTTTTGTAAACCGGAAGTAGCTATTTTTTGTACTTTATTAATATAAAAGTATATAGAACCAGATATTTTTGGAATCGGTTTCAAGAAAATATTTAAATATAATCGGAAGTAACATTTTTCAAACCGGAAGTAACAAATTATCTCCCTTATTTAAAAAAAAATGTATGGAAACAATATATTTTTGGAATCAGCTTACTAGGAGCTATCATTTGACAATTGAAATGACATTTTAAACTTAGTTTCACAACTTTTCATATCAAAAAGGATGGAAAGACCTTCAATTGTTCTCTGAATTTATTTTTTTTTTTCTTCCGCCTAATTTTGTTCTTGCGATAAACATTTGTTTTGCAATATGTCGCTTAGATATTTGGTATATGATATTGAACAATTGATGCGCTTTTGAAATTTACCCTGCGTAACCGAAAACTTTTCTTTGTAGGAGTAATCTCCCCAAACACTGTTTTCCTTGTGAGCGCAACTCCTTCGCAAACGTAAAATATTATGACAAATTTATTTTACAAAATTGCTCGTTATATCCTTTGCATGATTTGTCCTATTTTGACCGAAGTGATATGAATGCTCCATACGAGAGTTATTTCCCCTTATTCATTTGATATAAGTGAATTGCATTTCTAACTGGTAAACCATAATTGATAGAGACCTAGGATCTTTTGATTTGAGGTCCTTGGTCCAAAAAAATGAAAATTAGGTCAAGGTCAAAGGTCAAGGTCATATTCTAATTTTTGAATATGGCTCATTTCCACTCATTTCCAAAAAACGTTAAAAGATATCGACAAATTATTTTTTCTAAATCGTTTGTTGTGACATGTCGTAACACGTAAATTTTGATTGCAAGGGTACGTTGAATGTGAAAGGGAGTTTTCTCCCCTTTGGTATTTAAAAATACGCGTATGGTGATATAACTCATTAACTAAACATAATTAAGACCTATGGTCTTTTGATTTGAGGTTCTTGGTTAATGACCTTGAAATTGATCACAAGGTCATAGCTTAATTTGACGTTCTAGATTTTGACCTTTGCTTTTACCCCATCTGTATACATAATAAAGTCATGAGACTTTTTGACAAACGGTATCAAACCATTTAAACTTAAAAAAACAACCGGAAGTGACCTTGTGTAAACCGGAAGTAGCTATTTATTGTACTTTATTACATAAAAGTATAAAAAACAAGATATTTTTGGAATCAGTGTCAAGTAAATAGTCAAATATTATCGGAAATAGAGTTTTTCAAACCGGAAGTAAGAAATTATCTCCCTTATCTAAAAAAATATTGTTTAGAAACCATATATTTTTGGAATCAGCGTACAATAAGCTATCATTTGACGATTGAAATGACATTTTAAACCTATTTTTACACCTTTCATATTAAAATACATTGTTTTGGTGGAAAGACCTTCAATTGTTCTCTGAACAATTGGTTTTTAATTGTTACTAATTTTGTTTTCCATATCCCATGTTAGGATCAATGTAAAAGGTTGAAAATTTCATATCTGAATATTTTTTTCGTTATCTGGAAAGTTACTTTTGACGACGGGTCTTGATTGTTTCTGTGGGGCTTCTTTCTCATGGATATGGATCACTCACGGGAAAAAAAATGGAAAATTGTCGAAACTAATTTAACTTTTATGTATAGCATAGTCCGAATTATATTCTTAAAAGAATTTAAATTCACAAACTTGTTATTTTGCACCAAACATTGCTGTGACATGCCTTTTTAAAATATGATTGAAAATCGTAAATATTTAAGTAAAATTCTATTTGTAATTGCTGACCAACATTGATAAAAAAAAAATGCAAGGAACAGTATACTTCTGACAGATATTTGGTTCTCCTTGAAAAATACTGGGTCATAAGATATCTTAATTACAATCCCGAGTAATCTGAATATATTTATTCAGAAATGCACAATATATGTGTATAAATCTACATGTTTTAATACGACTGCAAGAAAAAATGAAAAAAAAAATGGTCGTATATTGTTATCACGTCGTCGTCGTCAGCGTCGCCGAAGACAGATGTTTTCCGGATAATAACTTTTGTTTAAGTAAATTTTAACACAAGGTTTATAACCACTAAAGAAAGGTTGGGATTGATTTAGAGGGAGGGGGAGGGCTTATGGTCTTAACTGTTTAGGAATTAGGAGCCAAAAAGGGGGTCGAAATAAACATTTTTGTAGTTTCCAGTCATTAAGTGTATGAATCTCTCTGAAATTATACCACAAGTTTCCAAACTACAAAAGGGATGGTTATGATTTGCTCGGAGGGGTAGGTGGGGGGAGGTGTTATGGCTCAAACCGTTTAGGAATTAGAGGCAAAAAAGAGGGAAAAACAATGGTTTCTTGGTTAATGGTCAATTAAGACAATTTGAAACCAGTGTAAGGAAGGTAATCCAAATATATTAAGGTAATCCAGACATGTTTGATTACCTCCCTTACACTGCTTTAAAATTATGTGTAAAGATTTTATTTTTCCCATATCAGATTTCAGAAATTGAAAAGAAAAAAAGTGGGGAAACGTTTTTCTTTTCTTGAGGTTGGGGTCAGTATGCAACAGCATAGTATATTGCACAAAACAACAAAAAAAGGAGGGTATTTTTTTTAATTTTTGGAGGGGGTTGGGCAATTTGCAACAGCGTAGTGCAAAAGCAAAAAATTAAGTATAAATTCAAATTATATAACCAATTTTTAGTTCTTTGACTACAGTTATTCTGTGTCAGAAACCTATTACGTGTCAAATATTTAATTACATTCCAAATTCAGACCTGAATCAAGCGTGAATAGTGTGTCCATTTTTGTCCGAACGTTTCAGGGTTGGACCTCTGCGGTCGTATCCAACTGCGTTCGGCGAAGCAATTTAATAAAAACTTAAATATAATTTTATATACATATTAAGTTGTGAATATGGTGAAACTGATCCTCAAAATAAGTTTAAACTGCCCTGGTGTGGAATAAATTTGTGTTAAATTGATCATACTTCTTAATTTACTTATTTCAATCAGTTTTAAATATTGTTTACTGCCTTAATGATAACATATATAATAATAACTGTTGAAATTTGTTTGCTGGGCATTAATTTACCGTAATTTACCAATTATGAATTCGGTAATTTCCGCTAAAAAACGAAGTTTACCGAATGATCTCATCATACAACAAAAAACGTATAATGTTGTGACCACTTCATATAATGTTGTGAGCACTTCATATAATGTTTTGACCACTTCATATAATGTTGTGACCACTGCATATAATGTCTGGACCACTGCGTATACTGTTATGAGCACTTAATATAATGTTGTGAGCACTTAATATAATGTTGTGAGCACTGCATATAATGTTGTGAGCACTGCATATAATGTTGTGAGCACTGCATATAATGTTGTGAGCACTTAATATAATGTTGTGAGTACTTAATATAATGTTGTGAGCACTGCATATAATGTTGTGAGCACTGCATATAATTATGTGAGCACTGCATATAATGATGTGAGCACTGCATATAATGATGTGAGCACTTAATATAATGTTGTGAGCACTTAATATAATGTTGTGAGCACTTTATATAATGTTGTGAGCACTGCATATAATGGTGTGAGCACTGCATATAATGTTGTGAGCACTGAATATAATGCTGATCATTAACATAAGGCAGTCATGGCGTTCCATACATTGCTACACAAAATATTATAAGACCACAAACAGAGTTTTATGGATATGAATATGGTATCAGGAAAAAAATAAAATTATAATCTAAATCATTCAGGTATCCTCAGTTCCGTTTTGAGGACAAGGAGAATAGCACTAAATGTTAGGTTGAAGTATATAAATTTTAATTTAAAACACTAAACTAGTACATTTTAGAAGATAAACCTGTATCACCTGGTACAAGAAGGTGTGTGTCTAAAAACTTATAACTTGTACAAAAACCCTGTATAAATTATAATTTGTACAAACTTACATCTTGTACACAACATATATATATATATATATATATATATATATATATATATATATATATATATATATATATATATATATATATATATATATATATATATAGGAAGATGTGGTATGAGTGCCAATGAGACAACTCTCCATCCAAATAACAATTATATATATAGGAAGATGTGGTATGAGTGCCAATGAGACAACTCTCCATCCAAATAACAATTTCTAAAAGTAAACCATTATGTGTTTAGTTTTCATTGGAAGTTCTGTTTCTCGGATACTATTCACAAAATAGTCCACTATATATTTGGTGTATGGAAATGATGGTATGGTGTACATATAAGTCTGGCATGTTCATCTGGACCCCAGGCTTTTTTCAAAAGTGATCTTTGAATTTTATTGGCTAGGTCTTATGTCGATATCACCACAGATAGCGGATACAACACGATTGCCATCGATATTTTATTACTACACAAAGGCTCGGAGTACTTTTGACAAATTGTGACTTGGATAGAGATCGAGTTGTCTATAATTGGCACTCATATACGACATCTTCTTATATCTATTTACCTTGAAAATTTCCGTTTGTAACATTTTTATTTAGAGAACATATCTTACGAGACGAATGTGGTGTGTTATTAATTCAATATATCATACCCAAATATACAGAGACAACCAGCCACTACCCAAGCCATCGTTCCTACTTCAAATGAAATGGCTGTCATTACATCTGCATTGCATGATGGGCACGTCGTACGTACTGGTGAATCTCTGTATGTCTGTTGTAACACTAAAGTCTGTGGCTGTCCAACCACAACTGTTGACGTCTGTTGCTGCTGCCCACCGTAAGCTGTGAATGAATTAAAAGGTACAAAACATGACTCTTAATTAAATCTGTTACAGTAATATTTAGAATGTTTTGTCGTGTCGTGTGTTTGTGTGTAAAGTTTACAAATAAAACAGAATGAAAGCTCAATATAAAAATAAGTAAATGTTCCACAGAAAGTATGATTGTCAAGGAGACAACAAACCAATAGTTTCCAAAGGACAGAGATGGTGTACACAAATATAGGTCACCATGAGGCCTTCGACAATGAGCATTAACCAACAGTTACGAAAGGATGGTGCAAATGAACACAACTATAGGTTACCATGAGGCCTTCGATAATTAGCGATGATGTACACAACTATAGGTCACCATATAGGCCTTCGACAATGAACAATAACCAACATTTACCAAATGAGGGCGACGATGTACACTACTATAGGTCATCACGAAGCCTTCGACAATAAGCAACAAGCAACCTTTAACAAATGACGATTAGAATTTACACAAATATAGGTCGCCATGAGACCTTCGACAATGAGCAATAACCATTTTAAAAACATAACACATGTAATTTCATTTCTTTGTATTCAGACATTTTGCATTCTTTTGTAACCATACATCATAATTATTGTTATCAATGGTGGTTTATTTTCAAGGTTTAACTCATTATGCATAGGCCTTCGACAATTGACGTTCACTGATCAATTATTTTTGTTCCGTTTATAAATATTATAAAGGACGAAGTTAATTTTGGTCAGTATCATACCTGCCAACTTTTCAAAATGCCCATGGGGGTTTTACATGCAAGATGGATCCTATAGTTCTACAAAACTATCAAGGGGGCTTTCAAATATATTTTAGTGATGTTTTTTGCTTCTTCATACTATTACAAGCCTATAGCTATTGTAAAATTTATTGTTTTGTTTAAGTTGTGGACAAAATTCCTCTTCAAAATCTTCATTTGTAAGCCTCCATGGGGGAAATCCCCCGCAAATAGTGACAGTTGGCAGGTATGACGTATGGATCTCAATTGCATTTTTTTCGCTTGCTTGGTTTTTCATTACGGAGACATACTTTATTGCTTTTGTTGTTTTATTTCATATTTGTTTTTCGTTCACTGTAACATCTGTTGTTTGTTGTTTTGTATGTTTGTTTGGGGGGAGGGGGGATTTTATTGTTGAGTTTGCGGTACATGTGTTGAAGGAGGAACAAAATTGTACCATGTATTATTGTATTATACAGTGTCAAACTTGAATATTTACCTTTAATAAAGCGTATACTAGTAGATAAAATTCTAAATTCGTGTCCTTCTTTTTTCACCTCTCAACAATTTTCCGTTGTTATAGTAGTACACGTTTAAACAAACGCAAAAACAAAAATAATTTACAATTTTAATTAAACATTAATGTAAAAAAATGGTTCGAAAATAATTAAAAATAACATATTATAAGAGCTGACTTCTTACCTGGTGGCTGGCCGTACTGGTTTGGTGGCTGGCCATACTGTTGCGGTGGCTGACCATACTGGTTTTGTGGCTGACCATACTGTTGTGGAGGTTGACCATACTGCTGTGGAGGCTGACCATACTGCTGTTGAGGCTGCGACTGGGGGTATGGTGATCCCTTATCCATATTTATCAAGCCGGTTTCGATATAGATTGGGTCAAATGAAATATGTCCGATTTAAAAACTAATGATTTAAAGTTGAAATGCTATCAACCGAGACTATACTATCATATTGTTCAAACAGAGTTGATTCAAATATAAACACACGTTTAGTTTAAACATATTTTATTTGCTCAAAGCAAAAAAGGATCAGACACAAGTAAAACATACTTATAAAGTCTTCTCCACAATACAATATATATATAACAATACAAATCGAATGTGAGCATGCATCATATAATATAAACAACATAAATATTACTTAACTATACTGAAAAAAGTAGAGGGAATGAGGAAAGAACGACAGAAATTAGGTTGATGATGATAATGATGATGATATGCGTTTTACCTATGTTGATACTATACTACGAGGAATCGTTTTGATCTCTTTATAAAATTGAATACTTGTTTAACAAATTGCACATTTTGATCATAGGAGAGAGTTTCTTTTCCAAAAACCAGTAGTTTTAAGTCCAAATCGCAGCCTTCGGGAAGCCAGCTGAGACCATTAAACAGAGCAGCCCTTTCATTTAGATAGAAAGGACAATCAAAGAAAAAATGGTGCATGTCCTCAATATCCAAACCACATTTACATGTTGGATCAGATATAATGTTAGCTCTAAACAAGTCACGATTCAAGGCCTTAGGAATGAAGGAACAAAAAGGGACAAAAAACAATCATGTTTGTAGTTTCCAGATAATTACTTGAATGTATGTACGTTTTTGGATCTTTTTCGCATTATCACAAATGGAAGACTGGGATTTTGTTCGAGGATAATTGCCCCAAACATGCAGAAATTAGGGACAAAAGAAATGGCAAAACAAACATTTTTCTAGTTTCCAGACAATATCTTGTGTTCAAGTGTATGGACCTCTCTAAAATTGTACTACAAGGTTCATTACCAGAAAGGAAAGACTGGGTTTCGGTTATTTATCCTAGAAGGAAAACAAAATGTTATGGGCGGGAAGAAACCTTCAGTTGCACAGTATTGCGCATACGATTTAAGATCTTCGACAACATTTAGGGGTCATCCATAATTGTCAACCATTTTCCAAAGTGTACAAAACGTACACTTTTTCAGACCCCCCACCCTCCCTCAAAAAGTGTACATCAACCATTTTCAGATTTCAAGAGAGCAATCAATCATTCTTAATAAAAAGAAGATCCTGTTTATTATATTTTAGTTTAATATAGAAATTTGCATTGAAAATAAACTAAAACATATCTGACTGTTTTATTTGATGACATCTATCTGTGATGCTTGTGTTTTGTTAGAATAAAGAGTTCAAAGATTAGTGTTTCCCCTATCCCACAGTGGGAACTCCAATGAAAAAGGGCACCTAGAGCATGCAAAAGATTAACAAAAGGGCACATAAACTATGCTAAGAATCAAAGAAAGGGAAATGCATGGTTATATTGCATTGGTAAAGTATGGACTGACAGTTGTTGATGGAATCAGAGCTTAAGACAGCAATCAATAAAAGTGTAATGTTTTAAAACATTTTAAGTTTTTAAATTTCCCGCCTGTATTTCTATTTAAAAAGTCCCTGTAAATATGCCATTCATGGCACTATTATCGTTTGTGTATATATACTGTAACGTGTACATATATTGGATAATTTTTAAGGTTAAGGTTAAACTTCATATGGAGGTGCTCCTAATTAAAGGAGGCTTATACTAAGAAAAATAAGTTTACTTCCGGTTTACTGGTTTACTGTTTTGGAATACATTACAAGGAAATTAATCGAAGGACCAGTTTAAAATCTTTTCACAAAATGATGTCTTGTCAAAATCAAAACATTCAAAGAATTTAGTGTTTCCATCAGTTTTGTTTATTAAACAGAGTGAAACAATAATGATCTATTATAAAGCAGGTGAAATTGACAATCAGGGGTACTGAGAAATGCTTGCAAACTTTTTGTTTAAAAAATTTACAAGTTTACATTTTTGAAAGATTTAGTTTTCATATGATTTGATCTTTTAATCATTCAATCCGGATTGAGGAGAATTATGATATCGAAATAAATATCATCAAGTGAAAATAATAAAGAAGAAATAAGAAGAGAAACACACCCAAGCTAATTCTCGATTTTATACATCGACCTTCCCTACAGAAACGAAATAAATTCAGGAAAAAAAAAAGCGTACGGTAAAAATGTTGATTTTTTAACCCCCTCCCCCCCAAGTGTACGTTTTGTACACTTTGGAAAATGGTTGACAATTATGGATGACCCCTTACCTTGTGTCAGAAACCTATATATAACGTCATAATTTGATCACAATCCAAATTCAGATAGTATCAAGCTTTAATATTATGTCCAACTTTGCCCCAACTGTTCAGGGTTCGATTTCTGCGGTCAGCGAAGCATTTTTAATGTTGTACTATAAAACGAGCAGATGTGATTAAAAGTTCCTGTTGATTTCTTCATATGGTAAGCTATGCCAGCATAGGCGTATCCAGGGGACCTTGGAAAAATTTGGTTGAATATATAGGGAATCACTGAAGCATGATGACTTGAGGCCCCCCCCCCCTTTTGAGGTCAGCCATCGGGCCCGCCTTACAAAAAGTTCTGGATCCGCCACTGCCCAGTTCTGCTTTTGAAGTGTTTGGAACAATGAGTACAAATCACGCTTTCTGCATGCTATCAGTTGTTATGCTTTTTGAGAAGTCTTAAAATTTTAATTCACACTGGTCACATTTGTTAAACCCATTAGTGTGGATCTTCTTATGCCTGGGAAAACTAGATACCCATTTTGTCTTGAAAGGACAATACGTGCATTGGTATGAAGACCCCTCCTTAACTTTAGTTCTTTTTTTCTGTGATTCATCTGCACTTGCCTCCCCTATTGTTGAGCCCCCAAATGCCTCAACATCCATATTCTGAAGGAAAGATAGTTTTTAGCTCGATTGTTGCTTGCATGTTCTTTACTGTATAAAATGAAACGACAATGTGACATATAATTATCCAAAGTCATTAAAGCTTGAAATGCAAGTCAAGTTGTGCACATGTAGGGCAAACTTTATCTGTCAAAAACGTATACTGATAAAGTTGCATTGGAACATGATGTACGTGTTGTACAGCATCCTTGATACTACCGCAGAGGTCGAACCCTGAACAGTTTGGGGTAAGTATGTACACAACATTCAAGCTAGACTTCATTTTTGATGAAATCAAAAAAATGTTGAATTTTGGACCCTTTGGGCCTCAATGTGGACCATTTCGATAACTTGGCCCAAATACCAAAATCCAAAATTTAAAAACACGGTAAGATTCAGCATTCCAAAGTACCCCAAATATTCAACTGTTGTTGAAATCCAAAAGAATTTATTTCTTGACAGTTTGGACCCCACAAACTTGTTAAATGGGCCAAAAATTAAAAAAATAACAATAAACACAATCATGTATGGATTCAGCCTACCAAAGAACCTCAAATGTTATTTTGGACCCTGTGGGCCAATTTAAAACCGGACCCAAAATCAAAAATCTTACTTCAAAACCTTATTGAAATTGGTCAAGAAGTGATTTATAAAAAATATTAGAAAGTATTGTTGTTTTTATTCCCTTTTATCCCATTCTATTTCGATAGACATGCGAGATGCACGTATTCAGTGATGAAGTTTCAGGTTGCACTTTGTAAATACAGCTGTTTCTCAAAACACGCCTCTTTTGGGGAGTAATTGAATATTCATAGAAAATTCATTTTGTTTACATACTGGTTCCCAGTTATGCTCTCTGTGTTCCATATCGCAGAGACAGAACTTGGGAATGTTACCAGTTAATAAACACGTGCATATTGTTTACATTGAAATCTGTGGTAACTTTTCATTCGAGGTAGGGGTAGTTAAGAAAATTAGTGTAAGTTTAAACTCTGAGAAGTTCAGGGCATATAAACGTTGAAAATATGCCGCACAGCCCTATATTTTGACCTTTGAAAAAAATTGTGGTGCATATGAACTTTCAATTCTAGGATAAGATTTTTTTCAAAACTTCATAGTAAAAGTGGTACAATTTTAGCCGTAAAAGGAGTTCCTATGGGAAATTGCATTGTCAATATTTACAGAAATGCAACCTATAATGCATTGGATAAATATAACTACACTTTAAGGAGAAGTGTACGTAATTAAACTACACAATGGATTTTTTTAAAATTTTACATGTAGATTCTGCTTGTAAAAATAAATCGGAAAATAAAATAAAAAAAGGGGGTAACCGTTTTCGTTTTTGAGATACGAGCTGTTGAAGTTAACAGCATCATACACCAAAATTACAAAGGATATATAGGGAAAATCGTGAAATTCGGCAGGAATTGTTACATTTCCAAGATTTTCTATTATATTAGACAATCGATTTTTTTTTAAATTTATGAGACGATTCTAAAATGTCTGAGGAATCGATTGGTGCAAAGAAAGTCCTTAGCAACCGTGCTACTTTTCAAGCTATACCCTGTTTAAGTTGAATCTTGAGTGTAAAAAGAACAAAAAACAACGACAACGTTATTGACGTCGCCGCAACAGTTACGACGCTTCATATAGTCCATAACAGTAGGACAACCGGATGTGCCTTTTTGACCAAAATGTGATTCGGCGGCGCTCAGTAGTCCTACGCCGAAAATTGGACTTTTTTGCGTCGGCCGACGTCAGCTGAAAAATGGCGCGCTTTTGTAAAAAAATTTCATTTGTTTACAGCAAAGTACCGGCGGTAAATGCTGTTGATTGTAAGCACATTTATAAGAGAAAAATATATGAGTTTACTTATTATTTTCATGTTTGAACAAAAAAAATAAAAGAAAATCTTATTTTTTCACATCTGAACATAGAATTTCGGATTTCGATTTTCTGCACTGTTGAATTAAATAGCGATATTAAAAAGGGGTACAAAAAAAAGCATATCCTTCAATTACCCTAAAATTTTTACAGTGTAATTTCGCTAGGTTTTCACATCAAAATCCGTAAAGAAAAGGGGTGTCCAAAGTAGGGCAAAAAATTGTACCCATTTTAAAGTAGGGGTCTCATTTTTTTGAAGGTTTTTCCTTGCATGGCCGGTAGAATTAGAAATTGGAAAAGATTCTATTATTAAAGTAAATATTCATTCAACTAACAAGAATAGCTGAATCCTTATATATATAACCCCTATAAAAATATCAATATGTGTCAATTAATTGTAAAATTATAGATTTTTTTTCGAAATTGAAGAAGGCGCCATTTTCGCCTATTTCTCTATTACGTCTATTGGTCTGCTATAATTATTAGATGATTCTAAAAAATCTCCGCCTCGATTTTTTTTATACTTTCATTTTAGAATCTTTGGTACATAACGCAGATGTTATGAAAAAATTAGGCACTTCTATCGAGTAGAAATGGAGAGCGGTCATCTTTATTTTGTATGTCCCCACTATGGGGGCGTGGTCCTCCTTTCACTTGTTTCTGAAGTACACGATAGCTATTCATCTCTCGAAATTAATTATCAATTAAATATCATTGAAACAAAATGAATATATTTTAAGACATCAATAAATTTTAAGTGCTACTGATTTTTTAAACAGAATATGCCGGAATCGACCCCATCCGATGTTGTGTCAATACATAGATCAACGTTGTCAATTTCCGGCGCCGAAAATGTCAACGTGAAAATGTCATTAAAAGTTGGAATCTTTTCTTCTTTGTATAAATTTTGTTTATCTTAATGTCAAGAAAGTCATGCAATATGTTGAATCCATATCAACGTTATACCAAAACAGGCCTTACTTGGTAAACTAACAGTTAAGGCCTACATCATCATCATGAGATTGACTAGTCCAAATAATTATGACGTCTGGCAAGGCTATTTTAATTTTTTTTCTGGGACGCCTTCCTACGACTATGCATAGAGGGAGGGGGGCGACCATTTGCTTTTCTAGGTATGACTAGGTGGTGGTAATTCGAAGAGAGTCCTGGTGTGTTTGTACTAGTACTTGTCTGTCCTAGGTGCTTTACCTTTATATCCATTCAACGGTACCTGTTCATATTTTTTTTGTTATTTTGTTTAATGTAAATTATTTGAATGAAGTATGTAAAAGTTTGTTGCCAACTTTTTTAATAAACCGCATAAACCATAACAGATCATAACATTGGAGATCTATAGTAGGATATTTTTCTGGATTGACTATTTATTAATTTGCATCCATTGCATCATATGCTTTTATTTCTAAATATATTTCAATTATGCATACAGACGCAGAATATTCCTTTTCAGGTCGTCTTGTGTCATGTTATTTAGGGGTATTTTGTATATGTAGCTTACTATACATTATTGGTTCTGCTAAAATAAATGTTGAAGCCTGTCAGAGATATATATTTAGTCATTTGGTATCTGGTGAAGAGTTGTCTCATTGGCAACCATACACCAACTTCTTATTTTCATATTAGAATTGTAATCAAGCCTCAAGCAGGCAAACTGAAAGGGAACTGTAGTACCTTTAATAAATAACTTCTTACAAAAAACTGTTCCACTTAAAAAAATCTATGAAATATTTAAAATGATATGGCATCTCTTTTCTCCTTTCAGTCACAGGGGCTATGTTGTACGGTTGGTTGTATCATACATTTGTAACTGGTGATAGGATATAAATGTAGTAATGCAGTGTTGAATACTGATTCCCCTCTCCCTACATTGATAGGGATAAAATAATTAAATTCTTTCACTAAATCTCAATAATAGGGCAAAAGTGAAGGAAATCAATCTAAGCACACTATTGGTTCCGCTCTGTCAGACATGTTTTCTGCTCTTTGGTTGGGTTGTCTCTTTAACACCTTGCCCATTTCCATTTTCAATTTAATAGATTATTTAAGTATGTGATATGTGATAAATATCGAAAAGTGAGCTTATTTGATCAAATTCAGCCTTGTGATTCAATTCTTGAAAAAATATCAAAGCAAAATTGAGTTTTACAACATATGGGTGAAAGGTAAAAGTCTTAATTTACCATGAAAAAAGTCAAATAATTCTGGAATGGTAAAACTTGAATAAGCCCAAAAGTTAAAGTGAGCTTTCTTTAAATTAAACACATGCAAAATAAAAGGGAAACACTTGAGTCCAGAGGGAAGATATATTTGTTTTTCAGAAGTATACAATACAAGAGTGCACACGCTGAAATGTCTCGCCTTCTTTACTAATCTGAGTGATTGATATTATGTTGATAGTCCTAATTATAAAGCTTTATTACAACTGTCACACAAACTTAACATTAACCAAGTAAACTAAACATTGACCAATGAAACATGAAAATGAGGTCAAGGTCAGATGAACTGTTTAAGGTAGTCATGTACAGCAAACAAATCTTCCATACAACAAATATAGTTGACCTATTGCTCATAGTTTAAGAAAACACAAAACAAAAACTTAACATTGAGCAGTGAACTGTGAAAATGAGGTCAAGGTCAAATAAAACCTGTGTGACTGACATATAGATCATAAAATATTTCCATATACCAAATATAGTTGACCAATTGCATATACATGTAGTATTAGAAAAAAAGACCAAAACTCAAAAACTTAACTTTGACCACTGAACCATGAAAATAAGGTCAAGGTTAGATGACACCTGCCAGCTAGACATGTACAAATGTACACCTTACAATCATTCCATACACCAAATACAGTAGACCTATTGCATACAGTATAAGAAAAACAGACCAAAACACAAAAAGTTAACTGTAACCACTGAACCATGAAAATGAGGTCAAGGTCAAATGACACCTGCCAGTTGGACATGTACACCTTACAGTCCTTCCATACACCAAATATCCTAGACCTATTGCTTATAGTATCTGAGATATGGGACTTGACCACCAAAACTTCACCTTGTTCACTGATCCATGAAATGAGGTCGAGGTCAAGTGAAAACTGTCTGACGGGCATGAGGACCTTGCAAGGTATGACATACCAAATATAGTTATCCTATTACTTATAATGGGAGAGAATTTAACATTACAAAAAATCTTAACCTTTTTTTCAAGAAGTCACTGAACCATGAAAATGAGGTCAAGGACATTGGACATGTGACTGACGGAAACTTCGTAACATGAGGCATCCATATGTGGTAGTGTGGATTTTTATCATATTAATCATTTATATATTTTATATGTTTTATAGGTTATTCCGAGACACCATTAATTATATTCTTTCATTTGCAGAGTAGTTTACTTAAGTTTACCTTTATTCTATTGATTGCCTATTGATTATTCATTGATCCATAAAATCTAACTGTTTACCTTGTAGCATTTACCTATTATTGATTTTACTATCAGTACTTACTGTTCACTAGAGTGTATAGGTTTTCTTGTATTCTGATTGGTTTATTAAGCCTTGCCCCCAGTTTGGTGGTAGTTTTGAAAACAGTAATGGAGGATTGATGTCTTTGTTGTGATCCTGATATATTTGTATGTTTTGATGCACTTTGTGCTCATAGACTTTATATTGTGTTTAATTATTAGTTCCATAAGTTCTATGGATTAGTATAGTGATGGAATTCATTCCGGAACAGGACATCATGACTTTATATAGTAAGTTACATTTTGTACTCTTTGAGGTGTCTTGGATGAACTGGATCCTTAACTTTGAAATGAATGTTTATTACATTCATTTTGGTAAGATTCCCAGCCTTATGAAAGAGTGTGTTTTGAGTGTTGTTTGAATCTGATTTATTTGAGAGATTTTAGTATAAATGTTAGAAAGAGAGATTTAATCTATTTTTATGAATGACCTTGACCTTTTGTCATGTAGTCATGAAATGACATTGGTATATCCAATGTGATGTAATTAACAGTACAATTGTACTTGTACTTAATGTTTTAGTATTGAAATAAGATTACTTATTTGTAATTGTAAATTCTAGATGAAAGATAAAGATCAGTATAGTTTATTATGAATTGTATAATGCCTTTAAGATATTAAAGTCAGATTACTTATTATTGTCATACATTGTTTACAGAACCATATTTGATGTGAACCTCTGTTACCATTACTGTAGAAGTATGACATGTATGAAGATCGTTACTGTTAGTATTGTGTAGACTGTCGATGTTAGTTATTAAACTCAGTTCCACAGACTGGTGAGTTTATGTATACTTGAAATAGCATAATATATAGTGTTCATGTAAGACAGTGAAGAACATTTGATATAATACAGAGTTATCTACCGTTGATATATATGCTATGGTTATTTGTAGAATATGGATTTACATATATCTATTTGGTTAATTGAAATAGTGTTATATGATCTTGACATTATAGTTGTATGTTTGATTGTCAAAGCTGATGATTTTATATGAACGATGAGTGAATATTTGCAAGTGTTAATTATCATCAGGCATGTCATGTCACCTTGTGTATAGATATTGTATAAGAACTATAAACATTCAATGTTCTGATATTATGTTGATCTGCAGTAATGTTATAATAACTGTAACACAGTATGATATAGTATTTTTAGATTAATGTGTTTAATATGTATCTTGTTATATTTTGTAGGGTTTATAATAATTATATGATTACATCATTGTTGAATAATGATGAAGTTATTGAAAAGATGATGAGCTGTACTAGATATTGACTATTTGTAATTGGTTCGATATGTGGAAAAATATATAAAGATTTTACCTGTATTGATAAATCACATACGATTATAAAGACTATATATTATAACTGTATAAGTGATTATTATTAATAAATGAATAAACTAGATTGACATTGAATAGATATATTACATACACTGTTTAAACTTATATGTAAATTATTGTCAGTGTGTAGTAGTGTACTTGAAATACTTAGTGTATTTATTTGGAAAGCAGTTGTAGAATTAGTTGTGAAAAGAATTACTACCTTAGTGTGTATTGATAGATACAGATAAAGACTGTTTAGTGAAACTATAGACTACATATTTATGTTTTAATTTCTATGTGTATATTATATTAAAAAAAAAAATGATTTGATTGTTTCATTTTTTTTGTGAATTTAAACTTTGATTAAATTTTTTTCAAAAGTGTGGACACAGATTGGTGTATAATTTTTTTCAAAAGTGTGGACACAGATTAGTGTATATTTTTGAAATATTTTTGTTTTATTCAAAAGTTATCTTTAATTTTTGGCTTTTAAATTTCGTTTCCGCTCATTTTTCATTCAAAATTTGAGCCTATTCATTTTCTTTGGAATTTCTATTAATTGTTATTTGGAGTAACACTGTACTAGTTACTAGGTGAAACTATATTGTAATTACATTGTGTCATATTGTTATATCTGAAATTGTGTCAATATAGATATAAATTGATATTTCTATAATTGTGTAATAAAGAATAAAATATGTATATGTAAAAGTGAGCGAAAATGAGTCCCATTTAGCATTACATAAGACTTTTTGAGGTAACCATCAGGTAAAAGGCACATTATAGCAGAACACTAGAAGTATAATAAGCCATATTATACATGTAGCACTACATAAACTGAGATATCCTAATACAACAGGTTAGTAAATAAGTAAGACATACCCAGTTGTAGTTGTCCTTTCGGTTTAGTGTTCATCTGTCAGAAGTATTTAAGCTTATAGTGGAAATAGGAATCCACATTAAGTAAGTATAAACTTAAGATCACGAAGACCAGGATTACTTTGATTAGCAACCAGAAGTTGTAAGAACCAGGTACTTATTGGTTTGGTTTGTTTAGTGTTGTCATTGTGACTGGTGTTTGAGACTGAGTTTGAATAGTTGTACATCTTTGTAGTTCTTGTTCTTGCTACTAGGTATATCTTTTGGGTGTCCACATATTGACTTATTGTGATCACACATAGGTAAGACAGTGAATGTGTGATTGAAGACACAGATGAATTACAAAGCAGGGGTGAGTATTCAGTTTTATTACTTTGTCATATTAGATTAGTGTTATTTGGTATATGCATACATAGTTAATCAGGCAATTCTTATTTCAGGTTACTGTCATTGCTTTCACCATTCTAATTCTTATTTTTCGTTAATTGTAGGTACTTAACATATTTGGTATTTATTTTAGGATTAGTTCTCATGACTTTTGAGAACATTACTTTCAGATTATTTTTTCTTACACTGATTTTTTATCAGTTGTCTATTATCATGGATACATCAGTTGATTTAACAGAAGAGGAAGTTCGGAACATCATTGCTGCCTTCAAAGACATGCATATGAAGCCAAATGCAGAATCTCCAGGTGCATTTAAAGATTGGATGAAGGAGTTCTCAACACAGAAATCATTATATACTGGATATATACCAAGGATTCCTACCTTCTCCGGGGACAATAAAGGAGACAACACCTATGAAGTATGGAGGTATCAAGTGTTATGTCTCATCATAGAGAACTACGCACATGAAGTTATTGCTCAGGCCATTAGACGTTCACTAAGAGGAGAACCTAGCAAGATAGTCATGCGATTAGGCCCTAAAGCTACTGTCGACGACATCATTGACAAGATGGATAGCATTTATGGAATTGTAGATCCAAAGGAAGCGTTATTGGCACAGTTTTACACAGCCAGACAGGAACAAGATGAAGATGTTTCCACTTGGGGATGTCGCCTAGAAGACATTTACAACAAAGCACGCCGACAAGGAAAGATTTATGAGGAAGATGTAGAAGATATGTTACGATCAATGTTTTGGAAAGGATTAAAACCGGAACTCAAAAGAATATCAGGATACAAGTTTGATACGATCAAGGATTACAACCATCTTTTATTGGCGATCCGAGAATTGGAACATCAACAGAAGGAATATACTAAAGAGAACACACCTCCAGTTGAAAAGAAACCAACACCAGCTAAGAGAGCAAATGTACCAAGGAAACAGGATAAGAACGAACTGGAGACCGTAGTCAAGCAATTGATGTCACAGATTGAACTTTTAGAAAAACGACAAGAGCAATTGATCAACAACAGTACGCATAACAGGACAGATCTGATACACCAAACACGTGATGAAACTATAGCATATAGACCATTGGATATGAATAAGAGAAAAGAGAAACATCAGAAAACATGTTGGAGATGCGGACAACTTGGCCATATTGCCATTGGATGTAAAGTAAGACTGGATAACTCTAGGAAATTTGATCGAGCCATGAATTATCAATTAGTCACAAATGAGTATCAACCAACACCAACCTCTTACAACAAAGAAGACAGATTATGCGGACCGGCAAATGAAGTTTCCATCAGAATAAATGGAATAGATACAAAAGCATTGCTAGATACAGGATCATCGGTTTCAACCATCAGTGAGTCATTTTACAACAGACACATGAGATCTACACCGATTGAATCACTTACCCGTATATGGAAGATAGAATGTGCAGACGGACTATCAATGCCTTATCTTGGTTATATCGAAGCAGACCTTCAACTACATGGAATATCTTCTATGAGATCATCATATCCAGGCATATTTCTAGTAATACCGGACAGCGAATACAACACAACCGTGCCATTATTGATAGGCACAAACATCATGTCAGTTGTAATGCAGGAGGTAGAACAGAACACTGGACCAAGGTATTTACAAGAAGCTAATCTACACACTCCATGGTATTTGGCATTCCGATGCATGAATCTGAGAAACAAGGATTTGGAAAGATGTCATAACCGATTAGCAGTTGTGAAATCCGCTGAAACACACTCGATTACTATACCAGCTAACTCTCAAGTTGTAATCAATGGATATTTAGACAAACAGCTTCAACAACAACAAATGTGTGCTATACTACAACCAACTTTTAATTCAGCTTTACCAGAAGATTTAGATATCATGCCAACAGTAATTACTTACGATTGTCAACAACGAGGAAGTATACCCATAAACATATCAAACGTCACAACAAGAACCGTTACACTACAACCACGAGCTCTCATTTGCGAAATTCAACCAGTTGACATTGAAGATATTGTTACACCGGAGGAAAAAGAATTTAAAGATATTATGAAGGCCATTAAATTACCGATGGATGATTTAACTGATGATGACTATGAAAGAGAAAAAGAGCTCATACACAGATACCAAGATATATTTTCTAAAGGAGACGATGATATTGGACACACTTCAGCAGTACGTCACCGTATCGATTTGATAGACAATGTTCCCTTTAAGCAGCGTCACAGACGAATACCACCATCTATGCTAGAAGAAGTACGTAACCATTTGCAACAACTGTTATCAGCAGGAGTGATAAGAAGATCCCATTCACCCTGGTCATCAAATGTGGTATTAGTACGTAAGAAGGACGGAAAGCTTAGAATGTGTGTAGACTACCGTCAGCTCAACCTAAAGACCATTAAAGATTCATATGCGCTTCCCCGCATTGAAGTGATTCTGGATTCCTTAGGAGGCAACACATATTTTACAGTGCTAGATATGAAGAGCGGGTACCATCAAGTGGAGATCGAGGAGGAACATAAACAACGCACCGCCTTCACAGTTGGACCGTTAGGATTTTTCGAATTTAACAGACTTCCATTTGGACTCTCCAACGCACCAGCTACGTACCAACGACTCATGGAAGAATGCTTAGGTGATTTACACACACGTATATGTTACATCTACCTAGATGATCTTATTATCTTCTCGAAGTCCATAGATGAACACCTTGTACGCCTAGAAAGAATTTTTCAGCGACTCCGTGATGTAGGACTTAAGCTATCACCTAAGAAATGTTCATTCTTACAGAGAAGAGTAAAGTACATCGGACACATTGTTTCTGCTGATGGTGTAGAGCCAGATCCTGAGAAAGTAGAAAAAGTAGCCAACTGGCCAAGACCAAGGACTCCAGAAGAAGTACGCCAGTTCCTGGGATTTGTTGGCTATTACAGGAAATTTATCAGGGATTTTTCGAAGATAGCACGACCATTAACAGACTTGATGCCAATAACTTGTAAGAAGAAGACACGAGGAAAGAAGAAACCAACAGAACCAACATCTTGGCACTGGAACAAAGAACAGAATGAAGCTTTTGAGACATTGAAGTCGCACTTGTCATCACCGCCGATTCTTGGTTTTCCTGACTACAAGAAGCCTTTCGAAGTGCACACAGATGCATGTCAGACAGGACTTGGAGCCGTTTTATACCAGCAACAGGGAGAACACAAGAGAGTTATAGCCTATGCCAGCCGAGATCTCTCAAAGACAGAACGGAATTACCCAGTCCATAAACAGGAATTCCTAGCACTAAAGTGGGCAGTTACAGAGAAGTTTGGAGATTATCTTCAGGGAAACAAGTTCACCGTCTACACAGATAATAATCCATTGACATACGTATTGACGTCTGCGAAGCTTGATGCGACAGGTCACAGATGGATTGCTGCTTTAGCTGCCTTTGATTTTAACATCATATACAGACCAGGCCGTAACAACGCCGACGCTGATGGATTATCTAGATTACCGGCTATTATCAGTCAACAAGATTGCATACAAGATGTCCAAGAGCGTATTAAAGATTCAACAAACATCTCAACGGAAAGTGTGAAAGCTATTTGTAGTTCGATACAACGACAACCATATGTAGAATGCCTTGCAGTAACTACAAATGATCTTGCTAGTAAAGTGGATACAGCATCAACCAAAAAGATCGACATCAGAGAAGAGCAACTACGTGATCCAGTGATAAGAACTTGGATAAATTATCTATCGCATGGACAGAAACCACGAAAGGAAGATATACCGTCTTCACCTGCGCATAACCAGCTATTCGCCAACTTTGACAAACTGGTTATACAGAATGGAATCCTTTACCGTAGAACAACTGTTAATGGAGACACAAAAGATCAGCTTGTCTTACCAAGCTTACAGATACCATCTATACTCCGTTCACTTCACAACGACATGGGTCATCAAGGTCGTGATAGGACAACATCTTTAGTGAAGGATAGATTTTATTGGCATGGAATGACAAAGGATATTGAAGAATGGATTAAGAAATGCCCAAGATGTTTAAAAAGAAAACAGCTACCCAACCAAAGAGCTCCATTGACGAACATCCGAACAACACAACCAATGGAAATAGTTTGTATGGATTTCCTTACACTAGAACTTTCAAAAGGTGGTTTCCAGCACATCTTGGTAATAACTGACCATTTTACAAGATACGCACAGGCGATACCAACTAGGAACATGAGTGCAAAAACAACAGCAGAAGCGTTCTTTAATAACTACGTGGTACACTATAATCTTCCAGAACGCATACACTCGGACCAAGGAGGAAACTTTGAAAGTCGTTTGATGAAAGAACTTTGCAGTATAACTGGTGTCAAGAAGTCAAGAACAACACCATACCATCCCATGGGTAATGGCCAATGCAAACGTTTCAATCGCACATTATTAAGTATGCTTGGCACACTACAGAATCACCAGAAAGCCGATTGGAAATCATACCTTGGTCCAATTGTTCACGCCTACAACAGCACAAAACAGGAAACGACAGGATTTTCACCATTTGCTCTGATGTTTGGCAGAGAACCACGCCTGCCTATAGATCTTGCACTAGGAATAGAAACAACGAAAGAACAGAAGACAAATACGAAGTATGTTGAGAATTTAAAAGAAAGACTGAAGAAATCGTATGAGTTAGCTACGAATTCAGCAAAGATAGCTCAAGGACGTCAGAAGAAACATTATGACAACAAAGTGCGTGGAGCCATATTACATCCAGGCGACCGAGTACTCGTAAAGATTCTGAGTTTCGATGGAAAGCACAAGCTATCTGATAAGTGGGAGAATGACAGCTACGTCATATTAGAACAACCTAATTCCACTATCCCAGTCTTTACAGTGAGGAAGGAAAGCGGACATGGAAGAAAGAGAACCTTGCATAGGAACCTTCTGCTGCCTATTGGTTCAGTTTCCATCAATGAGGATGAAGAAAAGGAGAAGCCTAGACCTACTCCTGCACCACGATTAAGACCCAGGAAGAATAGAGAAGCAGATCCACAACCAACGCCAAGCCTTCATGATAGCACTCTGACAAGTTCTGATGAAGAAAGTGATGATGATTATTTGGTTTATGTGGTTACAGAACCTGACGTTGAAGACTTAAGTGCTCCACACAGTACTATTGATGAGTTAGAAACTCAGGATGATGATGATACCGTTCAGGACGAGGATGATGACGATCAGGAACACGTTGCTGAACAGCAAGATACTGGAATTGAGGGTGACGACCTTCCATCTGAAGAGATTGATACAGTTGATCCAGTACTTGAACCTAATGAAGTGTCAGAGACCGATCAACAAGTAGCTGACACTACATTATCTGATGATACAGAGGAACCTGGGCAAGACGCCACTGTTGATGAAATAGTAGATAATGTCCCTCAACCGGACATTGAAGCACCATGGATAGAACCGAGAAGATCTGTACGTGCCAGAACATCGACAGCTACCACGAAGTATAAGGATTTTATAGTATCCAAGAAGAGCCAGCCACAACCTGACTGGAAGAGTAGAGCCGATTATCTGAAGGATATTGCTTCTAGCGGTACTTTCAAAGGCATGGAGGATCAGATTCTAGCAAGCCTTTTGAAGATTGCCTCTGAGAAGTGATGGCATATTTTACAGACGATCAGTATTGATTACGAGGACGTCATATTTTTTTCTCAGGAGGAGGAGAGATATTTGTGATGTCATGGAAGACATTCTCCAACAGAGGGGAGGATGTGGTAGTGTGGATTTTTATCATATTAATCATTTATATATTTTATATGTTTTATAGGTTATTCCGAGACACCATTAATTATATTCTTTCATTTGCAGAGTAGTTTACTTAAGTTTACCTTTATTCTATTGATTGCCTATTGATTATTCATTGATCCATAAAATCTAACTGTTTACCTTGTAGCATTTACCTATTATTGATTTTACTATCAGTACTTACTGTTCACTAGAGTGTATAGGTTTTCTTGTATTCTGATTGGTTTATTAAGCCTTGCCCCCAGTTTGGTGGTAGGTTTGAAAACAATAATGGAGGATTGATGTCTTTGTTGTGATCCTGATATATTTGTATGTTTTGATGCACTTTGTGCTCATAGACTTTATATTGTGTTTGATTATTAGTTCCATAAGTTCTATGGATTAGTATAGTGATGGAATTCATTCCGGAACAGGACATCATGACTTTATATAGTAAGTTACATTTTGTACTCTTTGAGGTGTCTTGGATGAACTGGATCCTTAACTTTGAAATGAATGTTTATTACATTCATTTTGGTAAGATTCCCAGCCTTATGAAAGAGTGTGTTTTGAGTGTTGTTTGAATCTGATTTATTTGAGAGATTTTAGTATAAATGTTAGAAAGAGAGATTTAATCTATTTTTATGAATGACCTTGACCTTTTGTCATGTAGTCATGAAATGACATTGGTATATCCAATGTGATGTAATTAACAGTACAATTGTACTTGTACTTAATGTTTTAGTATTGAAATAAGATTACTTATTTGTAATTGTAAATTCTAGATGAAAGATAAAGATCAGTATAGTTTATTATGAATTGTATAATGCCTTTAAGATATTAAAGTCAGATTACTTATTATTGTCATACATTGTTTACAGAACCATATTTGATGTGAACCTCTGTTACCATTACTGTAGAAGTATGACATGTATGAAGATCGTTACTGTTAGTATTGTGTAGACTGTCGATGTTAGTTATTAAACTCAGTTCCACAGACTGGTGAGTTTATGTATACTTGAAATAGCATAATATATAGTGTTCATGTAAGACAGTGAAGAACATTTGATATAATACAGAGTTATCTACCGTTGATATATATGCTATGGTTATTTGTAGAATATGGATTTACATATATCTATTTGGTTAATTGAAATAGTGTTATATGATCTTGACATTATAGTTGTATGTTTGATTGTCAAAGCTGATGATTTTATATGAACGATGAGTGAATATTTGCAAGTGTTAATTATCATCAGGCATGTCATGTCACCTTGTGTATAGATATTGTATAAGAACTATAAACATTCAATGTTCTGATATTATGTTGATCTGCAGTAATGTTATAATAACTGTAACACAGTATGATATAGTATTTTTAGATTAATGTGTTTAATATGTATCTTGTTATATTTTGTAGGGTTTATAATAATTATATGATTACATCATTGTTGAATAAAGAACCCTAGACTAAGATGAAATGGACTTGTTATTATTTGACCGTCCAGAAATCACCTTTTACACATATACCAAGGATGAAGCATCCAGGTCTTTAACCTTCTAAAATATAAAGCTTTTAAGTAGTTATCTAACGCCGTCGCTGTAGCGGCTGGATCACTTTCCCTTTGTCGAGCTTTCTGCAACCAAAGTCGCAGACTCGACAAAAATGAGGAATCTTATAGTTATTAACTATACAACAGTGATATTGCTCTGAAACTTTTTTTTCACGAAAACAGCTGAGTCAATAATCTGATTTTTTTTACTAAATATGGTGACATTTCACTTATGCACATTTTAATGTTGATGAGTCTCGCATATTTCAAAATCCTCTTTTTACTACACATTGAGCCCATAGTCAGTTTAAGTTTCATTTATTCCATTCTGCATAAATTCAACAAAAATGTCTGCTAATAAACACTTGAAGCACCTCAGTTACCATTCTGTACATGAATATATCTCTCATAACAAATTTCATATACATTGCTGATTCCAGGTATCAACATTTTAATCCTCCAGTAAAATTATTCTTCTGACAGGATGTGTTGTGTACTGAAAATAAAAAAAATATTTTGTTATTAAATAAAGTTTGTTGATTCAATTGAAAAGTAATGATGAATGATAATTTAATATATTATATTTCATTTTTATGGGCATCTTTGACCCAAATTTTTTTAAGGCATTCAAATGGATAAAATCAGAGGATTCCGAAAATCTGACAAAAATTCCAAAACATGACAAGCAGACATCCTTAACATTCTCTTATCTGAAAAAAATGGTAAAGTTTTATTAAAAAACACTTCTGATATTCTCATGGATATGATGCACATCTTGTAAGAGTTAACTCCCTTATATTGTGTTTTATCTTTATAAATTAATTTTAAATTACTGTACCCTTCATTCTTGAAATTAGGTTTTAAATCCAAATGAAACAATCTTGAAATTATACAGAATAGATAATACATGTAGTATAAAATCTTTAAACTATTAAAAGTATACCATTTGGCCTTAAAGTCTGTGTATAATTCTTGAACCTATAAACTATAAATTTTAACTTCCATTCCAAAATTATTCCATTGCCAATTTTCTTATCTGACTGTTAAATGTAAAATATTTTCAGTTATCAAAATAGTGTTAATTCATAATGTCTATCATGTTTGTTTCATATTTGTGGGATTGAAATCATAGCGCATTGTATATAACCCACTGAGTGATGTTACCCTGAACAGACACATTTGGATTACTTACCCTAAATATATTCTAGTCATATTGTTTTCTATTTTAAACAAAATAATTTTGCTTTCAGCATTACTTGTCTTTGACATTCCATTTGATTACTGTTTTCTTGCTGTATGTATATCATATATGTGCATGTTCTGCAAGTGTTTTTGTTGATATATAAAAAGTCCTCTGTTTTGAATTTTTGATTCATAGTGAACATCCTTCTCCATCCTGTAAATATACAGCAAATGTACAAGCAAATGTACATACATCTACTAAATCAATTATACTAAATTATTCAAAGCAAAATTAAGCAAAATTAATTTTGCATTGTTATTATCAACACATGAATAAAAATTTGCCAAATAAATTACCAAGAAAAAACATATTTTCTTGCTCCAATGAAGACCCATTGGTGGCCGTCAGCTGTTGTCTGCTCTTTGGTTTCTTTGACACATTACCCATTTCCATTCTCAATTTTATATATTTATAATGTATTATAAATGATTATGCCTCTAGCATTTCTGCTCAATACATAAAAGTTACAGGCAAAGAAAACATATTATAATAGTGTACATAAATAAATGCAAGCTGAAATTTTATACATTTTGGCAAGGATTTGTATACAAATCCTTGATTTTGGGGGCACTCACAACCTAGTTTTAATTTAAATCCATGAACCACCACTGTCATAACACCATTAATTTGATAATATTATGATATTAATGTAGTTTGAGTACATTTTTTGAAAGTAATTAATATTATCAATGGATTATCATTTCTAATTAGCATGATTAGTTTGTATATATATATATATATATACATGTATGACTATAGCCTATAGGAATAATATAACATAATGGATATAAAGAATCTGTACAGGCATATTAAATTTGGGGTCTCACTAATTAGCGACAAGAAGCGTCAAGAAGACTATTTAGCGACAAGAACACATTTTTTTTTATTAAATATAAAGAAATATATACATTCAATTTTTTTTTAATATACGGGCAGAAATAAATTGATATTTTTTTTATTTCAGCAGAGACATATATATGTCTCTGATTTCAGTTCTTTGTATTTCACAATTTGTGTCTGTATTTTCTGCAAGTTTATTATAATTTGTACAAAGAGAATTTTAAAAAACAAATTATAAGATAAATATATTATTGTTCTAAAACAAGTAAAAGTAATATCATAATAAACAGGGTAAACGTAATACTGTTAAACATAATAAATGATAAAATATCATGTAAATAAATTTATCAATTTTTTTTGTATCAATATTAAATTTTTTGTTGCTAAAACTGTTTTTTTTTGCATATTCTTTTAATACTTATTTGGAATAAGTAATTTTAAGGAAAAAAAATGTCTTCTTGTTGCTAAATAGTTTCTTGTCGCTAAAATAATTCTTCTTGTCGCTAAAATTCTTCTTGTCGCTAATTAGTGAGACCGTAAATTTGTAATAGTTCCTGGTCATGGGGATACATTTTAATGCATGTGTAAGCTCTGAAATGGGATGGAAATTCAGTAGTTATTTCAATGTGTAAATTTCTTTTAAAATATGAGATATGAATTTAGAGGATGTATCATGATGGCTATCTTTTTTTTTTATATGGGAAAGAGGAGTCTGTGCCTGTAATCGCTTTCCCTTTGTATTTTATGTTTATGAAAGATTTAATTTTTATGAATATTACATGTACATTTTGGTGTACATATTATATGAAATTAGGGACACAAATATTTTTTTTCCAAATGAAATATTATACCAGGTATAAAATAGCCAACAGTAAAAGTGGGTCCACTTTTGAGTTGAACCCACGACGTTCAGCAAAATTCGTGTAGCCTAAGTAGCCTATATTTTGCAATTTTTGGGGCCTAGAAATTACCCCCCTTTTTAGAGAACTTACAATCGGCATGAAACGGGATCATACGTGCTTTCGAATTTGATTCAATTTGGTCAGTATTTGCAGTTAGAGGTTTACAATGTTCTATTATCTGAGCAAAAAGTGAAACTGAAAGCGTGAATATTTTCCATGGAGATCGTGAAGAACGAAGAACACCTTGACCAGTTTAAAAACGGATGTTGACAACTTGTGTGAGTGTAATATTTCCGGAGACAAGTGCGGATACCTTAGATCGAAATCCGAATGTAATTCATTCAATACTAGTATATGAAAAGGAAATGATGATATATTGGATTTTAGATTCATGTTTGATATAATTTTACATTTTATTTTTGCCGTTTAAATCATTTCTTTGGATCCGACTTATTTGATAATAATTAACTGAAATATCTGGAATAAACCTTTACCTTTGTTGTTGCTTAGCATAAAGTTTAAGCATCCAAGAATGTCATAAATGCAACTTTTCAGCGTGGAATGCCAAATCCAACGTCAAATAATGGCCGCCATTACGTGTTGACAACGTCGTCCAGTGAACCGTATCACTGAGCACCGAAATCCTTACTCAGGCGCTTCCGGTTGTCCTACTGTAATACTTGTATGAAATATATACCGTTTTGTTGGAGTTCGTGTTGCTCGGTCTTAAGTTCTTTATGTTACGTTTTGTGTACTATTGTATTGTATTTGTCTATTATATTCGGGTGCGTGCGGAGATCGCCAAGCTAGAAAACGGTTGACATTTTCTTCATTATAAACTAGAACTATTTTCGACTTCGGTGCCTTAATTTTTGTTAAAATCTAAACACTGCGACGTGTTTTCAAAATCTTTGTTCTCATAAAACTTCATTTCATCAACGTCTCTTCTCAGAATATCTGCCATCGGTCTGGCACAGGATAACAAATCAATATTTAAGTAAATTTAAGTTGTGTGGTAATTCTTAGTACATTTGGGTAAATTAATCTTATCTTTGTGCCGCATTTATAAGCATCTCTATAATTCAACACATCCCTGAGCCACGACATTATATATTTTATGCATCGCATGCGCTTCTTTTTATCACAATCCAGACCGCTAGTAACCGTTGTATAACTTTACACGTCTGAAGACGAATATTTGCGTGAAACATTTTTGTATGATTTTTATTTCTGGAAATCAATCTGAAATCTACAACAGTCCATTTCCGAAAGTCGGGCTGGACCTTTACTTTTATGTGCATTCGGGATTTACACAAATTGTAACCCGAATAATTCAGTCGTATTTTTCAGCTGATGTACGAATGCTACATTTCTCGTGTGGGAGAAAATCGGACATGGAAAGGGCTTCTATTTCTAGCTGTTCGGAATTCGCGGAAACAAATTTTTGGCATTACGGTATTGAATCAATAGAGTTACCAATTATTTCTTTTAACAAATTCGAATACCAGTCAGTTTATAGGACTTCAGTTTGAAATAGGGGCGGCAATCCATTCGTTTTATCCAATCAATTGGAAAAAGGGGGGGGGGGGTCAACATTGATAGTCAAAAAGCCTTGAAATATTCGATAAAAAACGTTGAATGTTAATTATATGAACTCCAAAATCTCATATTATAAGACTAGTAACCACAGTCTTCTAAATTCTTGAATGATAATGAACTAGGTGAAAACTTAGAGCTGACCGAGTGCGAGATCCTCATGGATAATCATCGAGGTCGTTAAACACACCTTGCAGTAAACTTTGGTTAAATTTAAAAAACATCGAAATGTAATAGTCTGAACACATTTCACCGCTCATTCCACTGAATATTAAATTGCAGTTACAAGTATCACAAAACTTCCCTGACCTATTTTCTTTAACCGTAATAGAGGGAGGAGGGGAGGAGGGATCCAGATCTTGAAATCCCGGGCTTAAAAACACGAAATCCGGCGAGGTCCCGAATTAAAAAAAAGTCAATTCCCACCCGAAATTCGGAAAAAGAATTCCCGGATCCCGGAGTTCCGATAAAGGTCCTACCCCCTCCCCCCCCTCGTAATTCTATATCCTATTCATTATTAATCTTGAATTGAGACTTGATACTTCAAAATTACATTCTCTAATTTTGAATGATGCACACAGGCACAATAAAAGAAAACAGAATTCGCTATATATCTCTTCGAAATTGGAATTTGTGAAAGAAGAAATGACATGTTATATTTTCAATCGTAACTACTCGGCCATTCTCGCTACGCAGTATTTCTTCGTGCAACCCGAAAGGCCTAGTTGTTCCGATTGGTTATATTTACATGTGTACTTTCAATTTCAATATGGTTCTAAATTTAGATTTAGTTTTCCCATAAATTGCGGACGGAATAGAAGACACCTGTTTATTTTCTGCACATGTAGAAAAAGTTGAAAACTGGGAGTTGAATGACATAATTTTTACTTATTTTAAGATAAATGTTAGAATTTTTAAGTTACTGAGTAATTTTTGGGGCATAATTTTTTTATTTTTTGTTTGTTTTCCGTCTTTGTTCTTCCGACTTGTAAGTGTTGCACTAGAAGATTAAATTATTCTCTTGGTATCGTCTGATTTCTTATATGAATATAAGTCATGTCCTTAAATTTTCAATTGCACAAAATACGAACATTTCAACGTCTTTTTGATTAAACAATTAAGTTCACACGTCTTTCATTAATTATTTGTAACCTATTATAAAACTTTACGTTGAGTACTGTGTTTTTCGTTCAAGACTACGGCTTTTTAAAACGATATTGTTGGGTCAATTCTGGTTTCATTTTAATTAATTTGATATCAATAGAAGAAAATTTGTTACATGTTTATTTGTTTATTTGTTTATAATTTTGTTGTGAGGCGTTTTTTTCTTTCTGTTGATATCATAAACACGAAATGCCTTCTCCTACGCGTCTAAAACAAAAAACAAAACAGTGTTTTTAAGTCAAGCTGCACACAGAACAACGTACAGAATGCTGTGATTTCTAATTGGAGTTATTTAGATAATTTCTATGAGGTTTAAGACAGCACAGGCGTGCTTGTTGGATTCATTATAGACCGCAGAAAGTAGTTTCTCTTTCGTGTGTCCTTTCTTGGAGTAAGGGAGATAACTTGCGTAACTAACGACGAACGTTTTTAATCCCGTATTCCGCTAGAGGCGTGCAATTACGTACACTTCGCCTTAAATAAAGATTCTGATGAATTATGAAAAATTCTATGACATGCTTCTTCTGATTGGTACTCGAAATCCAATGATAAAATTTGTTTGCACATGCGTATAATGACTACCGCAGAAACATGAATTTTATCAAATTGGCATGCATTTGAAAATATTTTGCATTAATCTAAAAACACTTTCAACTCTGAAATGATCCATATATTGTTATATTATGACAACGATGTGTTTTATTTGAAATAAATATTAATTCTATTGAATTTATTGAAGTGTTCAATCAAACTATTCATCTCAAAGTCAGCACTATCAAATCCTTTTCTTACTGTAATTATTGTTTGTGCAAGTCGGCTGAATTCATACAGTGAAAATGCACCGCATATACAATACTAATGAATCGCTCTACAGTGATAATGAAAGTAAAGTATCATTATTCAACAGTAAACATGACTCCCATAAAGATAGCATCATAGTGGAATTCAATACAATATGGGCAAACTGAATAACAAAAGCTATTCTACGTTATTCAAAATTAATAATTGTGTTGTAATGAATATTTTTTGCAACTACATCTTTCCTGCTAGTTTTTAATCACCTGCACGATTTGTTCGTAAAACGTCCTAAATATTCACCTATTTCGGTATATATTTCACGTATGGATGGCTCTCGGCGCGTTCAAAACCCGTTCCAATCTCTTATTTTGTATAACTTGTATTATTTATTACTAAATATAGTACATGTGAACAATTTTCTTCTTTTTCTTCAAAACTCATTATGTTTTCGTCTGTTTATTTACCATTCTACATCAGAAATGCATGGCATATACAGTGAAAATGGTATTTTAGGATCCGCACTTTACATACACTGAAATAGTATTACAGAGGAAATCAATAGGTTATATCTAAAATACTTAGTAGATGTGGCATGATAGACTCTCCACAAGAGATATATATGGGTCATTTTCAAAAAATGTCGAATTTTGAAATTGAAAAACTTATTAAAAGCTACTTATTCAAACAACCCTCTACATAAGCAAATCAAATCAAAACAAACAGTACTTTAAGAACAACATATTAAATGATGCAATCTTAATGATGTCATACAAGAATATCTTGAAACATTTTTTGATCGGTGGTACAATATTTTGTCTATCCTGTTACCATTTTCAAAAGAAATTTTGGGTTATTAAGAAAAGGTTTAGATAAAATGTTAAGCTTGTTTTACGTTACCAATTAGATGGTTTTCAAGAGAATAAACTTCTATATATATTCATTCTGTAAAATAATAGATTATTTGCCAATTTTCTAGGTTGTACTGAAAAATGGCTCTAAAAATTGTTTTTTAAAGGTTGTAAAAATTACCACCAGTAATGCAAGTCTAAGATAGCAATTTATATTGTTCGGCCTTTTTTCACTCTTTCAAATAAACCCAACATCAAGTAAATCCCTTATAAGTTAATTTACTGTTCTCTTTATTTCGTTGGTAACAGGAACGTACGTTTCTGATATATCACTATATAAAAGTCTATCCCGTTACCTTTTTGTCTATCCTGGAACCTTTTTGTCTATCCTGTTACCGATATCAGTATTGCACCTGCAAATGCTTAATTGGAAAGATTAAGACGTTATAACCTTACGATGAGTTCAAACAATGAAATATTTCATTCGTTTTCCACCTACAGGTTAAGGTGGTACCCAACACTTTCACTAAAATTCATTTGGCTCGTTTAATTTTCATAAAATTTTGTCAAAGTATTTACTTTGACCCTTTAACAAAAATATGAAAATTTCAAAAATTTTGAAAAAACCGTTTTGTCAGAAAAATTACACTGGTTATATAGCAGTTTGACAAACACCAAATTTAATCATTGAGAAGCTTAATATTCCCTTTACAACACAACGTAATTAAAACATTAAGCTGACTTTACAGAGTTATCTCCCTGTAGTGTTAGGTACCACCTTAAGATAAAAAAAATTAACGACGTTTTCGTCTATAATTGTCTATCCTGTTACTGTAACAATAGCAACTATAGTAACAGAATAGACAAATTTCTTCGTTTTTGATTGCTGTTGTGAAATAACTACTCCCTTTGGTGAAGTGATTATGGTTTTCTATTGTGAATTTGGTTTCCAACACGTTATTGCACTTTTTAAAACCATTTTGTTAGTGTAATTAATCAAAATGGTTGGTAACAGCATAGACATGAAAAAAAGTACGCTTTATTTTTTTCACTAAATGTCTTGAAATTTCTTTTCTCTACACTGCCGTTCAAGAAACGAGGCGTTTTAAATGTAAAGATTACTTTGCATTTTTGAAATCAACACTGACTGATTCAATATTCATAGGGAGAATAATTTAACGTTCTTAGAAAGTCCCTTTTGCAGATATCAAGGCGATCAGAAAATCGGAATAAAATTATTTGAAATGTGTTTTTCTGACAATGTACGCACACAAATACCCCCAAAATCGGCCTTAAATGCAGTTTAATCTTATCAAAATAGATGTAAGGTGTGTTTATTATTAATGTTCTGAATCACAAATCCGACAAGCTTTCATTTAAACCATTACAACTGAAATTTCCATTAGAAATAAAAAGTTTAGCATGGGTGTACTGAAAATTCGACATTTTTTGAAAATGACCCATATATGTAAAAGAAAACGTCTATACAATTATAATTTGCTTTTATTTAAAGAAATGTCCATATACGTTAATATAAAAGTTTGTTAGCGCTCTTAATTTATACTGTTCATTCATATTATATATAAATGCTCTGATATTGTTTTGAAAAAAATGTATTTTTATCACATTCTGCTGAACTTTCCAACCATATGGTTACAGTTTGGGCAGGTGTGAACAACATCCTTACATCCGTCAACAAGGAATGGAATAAAACAACAAAGCCAAAATCTACAAAAAAAACCAGTCAAATGATTGAATGTACAATGTTCATGCGCGGATTCAGGTGGGGGCGTGGCTGCTATCCGCCTTCCTAAAATTTGCAATACATATGTTGTCCTCTGATTAATAAAGAACGTTTCTATAATTTTACTTGAAATTTATTTTTGACTCGCTCAGCTCGGCGAAAATATAAGTTTGCGTCCCCTAACTTAAAATCCTTGATATGCCCCTAATGTTCAACCATGATATATATATGGTAAATTCGGTACATTTAACCAAATGCACTTTAGAAGTACGCAATGGTATTTAGATAGATTGGATACGATTTACCTTGAACGGCAAAGTAATTTATTTCAATGATTTAAATAATTGGTTGAATAATTTTAATAATTGATTGACTAATTTTTATAGACAAATTTATTTATCTCAACTCTAAGATCTGAAACCACATGTTATGCATATATAAGTGAAGGACATACAAATATATATATCATGATATTAACAGGCTATTGTTAAGTAAACGGGGGTTTATACATTTGATAAATTTTTCTGTTAAAAAAACATTTATCAATATAATTTCAAATAATTTTCTATACCTAAGGTACACAAACAGACTGTAAGCGCCCAATCTCAGTTATATATTTTAATTCTCATTATGTGAGACGTTACGCGCGATGTTCGTACCTCATTGGAAAATCGATGTAGTTGGCAAGATGCAAACTTAAAATATATAATTTTGTGATATCATATTCATTGCTATATTACGGATTTTAAAAATTAATGGTTTTTAAAATAAAAATGAAAAAAATAATTAATGAAACTATGTTTTATGCTGCATGAGACCAGCTTCATTTTAATAAAACGACTATTTTTAGACTGTCCCGCGTAACATATTCCATTTATTGTAACCACTAAACTATGATTTTCGTCTAAACTATTTAATATTTTGAAAAACGGTTTTTTCCATTACTTAACAGAAAGGTTCTTGCAGTCTCTTATGCATTTTTTAATGACGTTATGATGACGTCATAGAAAAAAAAGCGTTCCATACTACAAGGGCAAAACTGTCCCACGCGGGGAAAAAAATGGGATTCCAGATTTGAGAATCAAAAACGTTTATCTAAAATGGAAAAAGATCAGTATTTGTATTTACTACACCAATGTTAATTTGCTTAATTTTATGACTTTAAAGACAAATATCCTGAAAAATGATATATGGTAATTTATGAGCGATTTTTCAAAGGCTTACAAGGTTGTCGCACCGCCATTTTTTGACGTAAAAACGCACTCATCTCAACTTTACGTCAACTGTTTGCTTATCAGTGCTCGTATAATGGTAGAATTTTATTATTTTTTAAAATGTTATTTTTCTTAACTTTTCAAAAATGTAAAATACATCAATTTTCAATAAGAAGTTAAACAGTCTCGTCGATTTTGCGGAGTCTTACAAGAATGTCGCACTTGCTTAAGAACAACGTTCTAGTCGACGTTTTGCCTTGAACGTTACGAAATATTCGCGACGTTGTGTTACGCTTACATGTACGAACATCGCGCGTAACGTCTGAGTAGTGTTTTTTTGTTGTTCTTTTTAGTTTTTCAGTTTTTCTCTCGCTGCAGAAAGCGAGACTTAGCGATGATAATCCGGTGGCAGTAGTTTTTGTCTGGCGTTTTATCATGACCTAATTTTCATGGTTCAATGGTCAATACTATATTTTTGAGATCTAGTCCACTCTTATGTACTATGGCCAATACTTCAATATGCCAAGTGTATGAAATGATTGGAAGATGTAAATATTTGTCTAACAGAGCTAAATTTATCATGATTCATTTGTCAATAAAATCGAGAATGAATATGGGGAAAGTGTCAAAGAGACAACAACCCGACCATAGAGTAGACATGTTTAGTTTTCATGGTACGTTCTGTTTCTCGGATACTATTCAAAAATAGTCCACTATACTTAGTGTATTGAAATGATGGTATGGTGCACATTTAAGTCTGGCATGTTCATCTGGACCCCTTTTTTCAAAAGTGATCTTTGAATTTTATTGGCTAGGTCTTATGTCGATACCATCACAGATATATAGCTGAAAGAGGCTTCGTGTACTTTTGACAAATTGTGACTTTGATGGAGATCGAGTAAAATTGGCACTCATACCACATCGTTTTATATCTTTTTACTTTGAAAATTTTCTGATGTAGCATTTTGTTGGTTTAACTTGTCTTACTAGTCGAATATGGTGTTTTATTATTCATTCAATATAGCATACCCAAATAGACAGAGACATCCCGCCACTATCCAAGCCATCGTTCCTACTTCAAATGAAATGGCTGTCATTACATCTGCATTGCATGATGGACACGTCGTACGTACTGGTGAGTCTCTGTATGTCTGTTGTAACACTAACGTCTGCGGCTGTCCAACCACAACTGTTGACGTCTGTTGCTGCTGCCCACCACCGTAAGCTGTGAATATATTAAAATGTACAAAACATGATTCTTAAAAATCTGTAATATTTAGGACATTGTGTTGTATGTGTGCTTGTAATGAAACAGAATGAAAGTTCAATATAAAAATAAGGAAATGTGGTATAATTGTCAATGAGCCAGAGGCGGATTTAGGGGGGGGGGACAGTGGGCACGTGCCCCCCCCCCCTTTTTGGGAAAAAATTTGGTTGCTTATATAGGAAATCACTGAAGTGTGACTGTAGCGGGCCCCCTCTCAGGTCAGTCAGTGGGCCCCCACTTATGAAAATTTCTGGATCCGCCACTGTGAGCAATAACCAACAGCTACCAAAGGATGACAATGATGTACGCAACTTAAGGTCACCATGAGGCATTTGACAATGAGCAATAACCTACAGTTACACAAGGACGGAGATGATCGATGTATACAACTATAGGTCATCACGAGGACTTCGACAATGAGCAATAACCTACAGTTACACAAGGATGGCAAGCATGTACACAAAGTGTATGTCACAATGGGGTCTTCGACTATGAGCGATGATGTACACAATTATAGTTCACCATGACACCTTCGGCAATGAGCAAATCCCATACCGTACAATCAGCTGCTCATTCTTTTGGATTGTGTTGCATTATTTTCTCATTTGCAATCATACTTTCTCCTTATTTAAATATACATTTTATCTATATAATGTTATTACGGAATATGTGGATATGTTTTTTTCAATTCTGAGGTATATGGCATTTGGGGTATTTAGATTTATTTTAGAAATACAGTACAGTGTATCATTTTGTACTTTTTTTCGGTAAAAAATATCAATTAAGAAGATGACCAGGCCACACTTAAAAATATGTTGGTTTGCTCAATTCCTACTCAAAGTTAAAGACAGTGGGTAGGTAGGTACATGTAGGTAGGTAGGCATTTGCTTTTCTTATTTGAGCAGAGTAATATTGAAGTGTTTTTTTTATTTTTTAGTCTTAATGTCTATCTAATTAAAACAAGAATTTGTCCCAAGTATAAGGATGCACCCGCACTATCATTTTCTATATAAAATGGACCGTGAAATTGGGATAAAATCTCTAATTTGGCATTAAAATTAGAAAGATCATATATCATAGGGAATATGTGTACTAAAATTCAAGTTGATTGGACTTCAACTTCATCAAAAACTACCTTGACCAAAAACTTTAACCTGAAGCGGGACGAACGGACGAACGGACGAACGAACGGACGCACAGACCAGAAAACATATTGCCCTTCTTCTATCGTAGGTGGGGCATAAAAATCTTTTTCTCATCGAGACAAAAAAAGATTTTGAGAAGGCTGCCATTTTCTGGGTAGGTATGGTTAGGGCAAACAAACATATTCTTTTTTATGGCCCCAGTTAGTGCTTTTTGTTTGACTTCTTGTTCGACAAACATGTTTTCCTAATGAAAAGTAATGGATTTAAAAAATATAACTCATATAATTTCATTTCTTTGTATTTCTTTGTATTCAGAAATTGTACATTCTTTTATAACCATATATCATAATTATTGTTATCATTAATGGTGGTTTACTTTGAAGGTTTAACTCATTATGACGTTCGCTGTTCAGTTATTTGTGTTCTCTTTAAATATTGTAAAGAGAATGAAAAGTAATGGATTTAAAAAATATAACTCATATAATTTCATTTCCTTGTATTCAGAAATTGTACCTGTTAGGGTTAGGGTTAGGGTTAGGGTTAGGGTTAGGTTGTATTCAGAAATTGTGCATTCTTTAGAACCATATACCTTGGGTTAGCTAGGTCAATTTAACATGTACGCCCGAACCTCGATGAGGGGCCTGAAGGACAAAAGATTCGTACAATAACAATGTCAACCGACATCTGTCAGGACGACATAACTAATTTCAGCTGATCTATTGATTGTTATCCATTATATCCAATTTATCACAAATAAATCGTAACATATATATATATATATTTCCATGTTTGGTTTCAATTAGATATTAATCATAATTGATAAATGGTTTCATTTATGTTATACAGTGGCAAATTCAAAAGGCATACATAATTGAGATCATAAGCATATTTCTTACTGAATAGATAAGAATGACCGAAAGAATGACAGAACAAAGAAATATAGGACAGAGACAGATAGTTGTGTTAAATATATTTAACTGGTTTTGTCTTCAAAAAGAATATTTTATTTGTGTACAAAGTGTTGTTAGTATGTGTAAACTAATGGCAATATATACCATGCCCTCTCAGCCGAAATCGTAATCTCATTTCAATGAAAGAAAGTATTTGAAAGCTTGCCTCCCTGTTCAATGTGTTATTAAACGGTGACCAGACCAGTCTGATTTAAATTGCGCAAAGATAAGACCGCCTGTCGGTATAAAAATGAAAAATGAACGAAAAAAAAATTGCTACAGAAACTAACCATGAAAAAAAACCTTCAAGAAAGTTTAATTAAATTCGATGAAGGTTTAAAAAAGCAATTAATATGTAACAAAATTTAACCTAGGATTGTAAACTGAATAAGATGCAAAAAGAAATTTCTTTTAGTTTAACTCGTAAAATACGGGAAAACTGATCATATATAATTTCGTCATTTTGCTCTCGATACTCGTTTGACCATAAACAGTTTTTGTCAAACTACCGTAAAATTTTACAATCTTTGACAAAGTTGTTGATATCTTCAAACTTTAACCACGTAATGAACCTACATGTACATAGTTGTATTATTGGCACCGCCGACAAAATTTAGGACCGAAATGTCTCGCTTTCGCGACATAAATGTCAAAAGCTAGACAAAAAACTGCAAACCACATATCGAATGTTTTGTAAACAAATGAAGCCGTTAGTTTTGAAATGTTTAACATTTGTTTTTTTTTCGGGTCATTGTATATATCGCTGCCTATGTGGTACAGATTTGGGTCATTATTGAAGGAAGAACGAACTGGAACCATATGATATATTGTTTTGTGTACAGTGTCAACAGTTATATTTTCATATGAAAGTCTTGGGTGAACAGTAATTTAAAATTTAAATATCTAACTAAACTTCATGTCGACCGACATAATACCTTTAATAAAGAGTATATAATTATGTACTAGTAGATAAAATTCTAAATTCATGTCCTTCTCTTTTTCACCTCTCAACAATTTTCTGTTGTTATAGTAGTACAAGTTTAATAAAACGGAAAACGAACCAATAAACAATTCTAATTAAACATTAATGTAAAAAATGGTTAAAAAATTAAACAAAAATAACATATATACATGTAGCTGACTATTTACCTGGTGGAGGCTGGCCATGCTGTTGAGGCGGTTGACTATACTGCTGTGGCGGTTGACCATACTGCTGTGGAGGCTGACCATACTGTTGTGGAGGCTGACCATACTGTTGTGGAGGCAGACCATACTGTTGTGGAGGCTGACCATACTGCTGTGGAGGCTGGCCGTACTGTTGGGGCTGCGACTGTGGATATGGTGATCCCTTATCCATATTTATCAAGTTGGTTTAGATATAGATTGGGTCAAATGAAATACATGTCCGATTTAAAAACTAACTGATTTAAAGTTGTAATGCTATCAACCGAGACTCTACTTTGGTCTTCTATTATATTGTTCAAACACATTTAAATATACGTCTGTTAGACTGTGACACAGTATTATGTAATACTGACAGGGGAGGATCCAGCCTTTTTTAAAAAACGGATTCCAACCCAGGATAGATGTGTGTGTGTGTGTGTTTGTGTGGGTGGGTGTGGGGAGGGGCAGGCACTTGTCTCAGAAAAAAACCTTCTTATATGCCTTAATATAACACCTAGTGATATATTAAAGTATATATATAAGAATTTTTTCAGAGACAATTGCAAGTGCCTGTGGGGAGGGGGCAACCATATGTTCCTATTCAAAAACAGTAATTGTTGAAATAGGTGACTCATACCTGGACCACTGGAACCACAACTGCATACTGAGTCACAATATGACTACTATAAAACTGTGTTAAGTAGTCTCAGACTCGCTTAGACATGACACTATTGAAAAACACAGCCTGGTTTCATTTAGTCGGATCGAATGCAATACGGATTCATTTCAGGGATGAAGACTGGGCCCGTCGGTGACTATGATACCGTATATATTATGTCTAGAGTAAATGGACTAAAAGAGCAGTTTCTAACGCATCCGGTTTTTGCGTAGAATTAATTTTCTACCCTTGAAATTCAATATAGATAATTTGAGATATTATTTTAATTTTATTTGCACATCATATCAGACTCGGACATCTCTTGGACTGAATTTTAATGGGCGTATTGTTATGCGTTTACTTTTCTACATTGGCTAGAGGTATAGGGGGAGGGTTGAGATCTCACACACATGTTAAACCCGCCGCATTTTTGCGCCTGTCCCAAGTCAGGAGCCTCTGGCCTTTGTTAGTCTTGTATTATTTTTATTTTAGTTTCTTGTGTACAATTTGGAAATTAGTATGGCGTTCATTATCACTGAACTAGTATATATTTGTTAAGGGGCCAGCTGAAGGACGCCTCCGGGTGCGGGAATTTCTCGCTACATTGAAGACCTGTTGGTGACCTTCTGCTGTTGTTTTTTTCTATGGTCGGGTTGTTGTCTCTTTGGCACATTCCCCATTTCCATTCTCAATTTTATATTTTATTGATATACTGTTCCAAGATCCCAGATCCCAGTCAATTTATTCTTTAGTATATATTTTGATAAATAAATGATTTGAACAAAGCACATCATATCATATGTTTTTCATACGTTGAATGCGGATGCTCATTTGTGCCATAGGTACTTTGGGATAGGGCACTTTTACACACACACCCTTTTTTCTTTAAAAAAATCCGCTATTTTTGTTTGTATCTTTAATCATATTGCGTTTCGCTGTTTTATGACTCTGTTTTCTGTTTTCAAATTTATTTATTATAATATCATATTTTTTTAATATATTCAATATATGTCTCTGATTTAAAATGCTACTGAAAACACATTAGAGAGGGGGGCAAGGGGTTTAACTGTTATGCTGTTATGGAGCAATTTAATTCTTTGTTATCTGTTATTTTGAAAATATATTTGCTGTTAGCTGTTATTGTCTTATTCATTGTTAGCTGTTATTGGGCTTTTAGTTTTTTTGTTATCTGTTATTGTGATAATGTATTTGCTGTTAACTGTTATTGAAAATTGGAATGTTAGCATTTTTTTGACAGCCAATATTCGGTAGAAATTGAAGATCATTGGACATTGGGGTCTACCACTAGTAATATGTTGGTCCCGTATTCGGAGAAGGATTTCATTAACATATACCCATTACAGAAGTGAGGTCCAGTATATCTTATGATTATCCTTTGTAATAAATTCCTTTTTTTTTTTTGAACATGTATTTAGAATTATCTTATTTTTTTTTTGTATGAGGATAATGTTCCTTGTTTCCCGTACAAACATATTAAATCAGAACAATTAATAATATGACAAAAAGGAAAACATATGGCCAGGAATATCTGACAAGAATCTCAATTAAGGACTATGTCCTTACAACCACTTGAACAGTTAACCTTTTATATAATATGGTACATTGACTCAGCTCTGCGATTCTTTTCAAAGCAGAATCAAACACATTGTACAATGAAAGTTTCAACCATGTACTGGGTCCCGAAGCAGCACATAGCTCATTACAAAGAAAGATTTATTTCGTCTTCACTGCGCCATTGCTCCTCTACTAAACTATGTATTCTACTTACTAGTATACTTGGTCCAATCAATAGCCTGATAAAAAATTGTTCAAAATGAGCATTTGAAAATAATGGAATAAATTACTTTTGGAGTGTCAAAATTGGTTCGAGGTACTTGATAAATTGCATGCTTATAATTGGTGCTTTTGATTTTTCTATCCTATATACTGACAACTTTGCCTCGTAGTCTTATTAAGAAAAATTCACACACCTCATTAAATAGGCATTTAGAAAAAGTCAGAATGCGAATATATATATTCAAACTCTTTTAGGTCATTTTTTAGTAGCAACTAACACAAGAACTATGTGAATTGAATACCATAACCGCCCTTGAATTTTTATTGAATATCATTTTTGTCTCTTTGACATATATTCCTCATTTCCATTCTCAATTTCATTACACACTTTTTAAATTACAAGCATGTGTGAGTTTCTATAACTGTATAAAAACAAATGCTGAAAAAGGTATTCTATAACAAATAAACAGCTACGCCATGAGCGCACGACACGCCCGTCGTCCTATTTGAAATATTCGATAACTTCTTTATGTCATATCAGATATTTATAAAAATTGAAAGGGAGCTCATGTCAATAGAAAGTAACAATTCACCAAAATTCCTTGCAAATTTGTGAAAAAAACCACCATTTTTATTGAATAAAACCCCATTACTCAGAAACTTAAAATCTGAAATTTATGAAATACGAAGGGGAGCTCACGTCAATAGATATATACAATTTCCAAAAGTTTTATGCGAATTGGTTGAATAGTGTTGGAGTTAATATTTGACATGTTGACGACAGACGGACAACAGTATTCCATAATACGTCCTGTAAACGAGCGTATACAAATATATTTAGTAGTAAACTCATTCTAGATACATAATTTTAAAAACATGTTCATAGAAAATAAAATTCATTACAAAGGATTATACCCTTAATAAGAAATACTGGATTTGTCAAGGTTCCGACTTATTTTAATATTTCATTTACTGTTATCTGTTTTTGTCCATTTTAATTCCTTGTTATCTGTTATAAGCCAAATCAATTTGCTGTTTTGCTGTTATTGGGACCCCCTTGCCCCCCCCCCCCCCCCCCCCATTAGATCTTAGATCATGTGACAGGATCATATTATCCGGAATACTTTCATATTTAGTCGGACATTGTTTTATTTTTACAGCTATTTCTTGAGATCGCTCATGCGTTTTTAAAATGAAAAAACTTACGTTTGCTCATTTTATCCTTTTACACCCAGAATATTGCGCGGGGAAAACTTAAAACGAAAACAGAAATCTAAGAGGTTTAAGAATGAGTCTTTGGGTTGACAAACATCGTCCAACTTCTCTGCATAAGCTTGACTTTCACAAAGAGCAAGCTGCTCATTTGAAGAAATTGGTAAGATTTATGAATTGATGGAATATTGCTTCTGCATATTATAATTTTCACATGTTCACACAGCCAGTCACAGGTACTTGTTTCTATCCATGGGAAGACCCACTATCAACGTATATTTACATTATATACGTTGATAGTGTGCCTCCCACGGGAAGAATCAATTGCCTGCGATATTTCGTTTTCCATGATCAGAACCAATAATCATGAATGAATAATTTATAAATAAATCCAAGGATTTGTATAGTTAGAACTATACAAATTCTTGATAAATCGTATTCCTTGAGATTAATCCTCAAAAAAGTTGATGGTATTCCGTAACTTACAGGTCAGGAATAACCACCAATTGGTGTACACCAATCTTTTTGTTGAATTAACTAAGTTTCAGCAAATTTATGATTATGATAATTTAGATTAAATAAATTAATTAATAATCCAGTTACAAAGAAAACAGTTTAACAAGTCGAACACGTGCTTTATTTTGACTTACGCAATCAGCATCCCCCTTTTTTAAGGAGTACAAAATAAGACGCAAAACAGTAAATATTTTTTCATCGCAAATAACTCGAATACTGCTGTAACAATAATTTAGAATTACTTTAAAAGTTTAAAAGTAAAAACTTAAATATTTCCTGTAAAGAAATATCGTATCGTAATTCCGAATTCATTTCGTATATTACAATCAAATTGATACATCCGCATTTCCGGTTTCTAATCAGACTCGAAAGATGCATGTTGCACAGCATCAATTTGCCAGATAAAGTCATTAAAAACCTTTTCATTTGTCAACGTTTGCTTTACAAATCTCTTTAAGTTTTAACCTTTTACATAACCCGTAAGAATCGTTTTGATGTTGCTGCAAATCAGCCATACCGGTAATGGGTTCTGAATTTGACAGTGTCCATGAAAAATAAGCTCCACATCATATGATTTTTAAACCAATAACAATTACCAAAAATACAAGAAATCTACATGGGGACCTTCATGACAGCTTTTGGTCATTCTCAACTAAGGGGGGACCATGAAGACTTGGCATTTGAATGGTTAAAAACGGCAATAAATGAAAATATTGATACTTTTAATTCTAAAATGAAAATTCAAATGAATATAATTTAAATAAGCAATGAATTAGCATGTTCACCATTCCTTGTATGGAGGGATAAAATACTTCCTATCAGGCTACACTGTACAGCGTAGACACGGTTTGTAATGGTGAAAGTTCCTCCATCATTCAATTTTCATCCATGGAGATCCCTGCAACCTCCAAACTATCCATGATTCTGTAATGAGGAGTACCCAAATTGCATCCATGCTTAAATTTACATCCTCAAAAGTCTAATAACCGAGCTTAATTTCTTCAAATATTTTGAACAATTGGATTTTAGTCCATGCTTACTCTTTATGTTTTACGAAATGGATATTATAATATATTGTATTTGCTAATTTTAAAAAGAAGACGTTTTGATGACGTCACATGGTGACGTTTTCGTACATTTTGCTTTTTCACGGTAATCAGTCCATCTGTTGATAAAGACTGTGAACAATTTGTGTATATCTAAATATGTTTACCTATGTTGAAAGACGTGCATAGTATCAAATCATAAAAATACAAATTGTTTAATCTGTAGGAAATCTTGCTATTTTTTTCTAAATAGGTGCAATTTGGGTACTCGGTGCAATTTGGGTACCCTTACCTTATAGTCTGAGATTACTCTGACGTCCATCGGTTGTTTTGCCAGACAAGCTGGGGCCGAGGGCATCAGAGCTCGTCCCATATCAAAAAGTGGATATTTGCCCATCCAAAATAGATGCGCTGCTTCGCCGCTTCTGGTGCCAACTAATGGCCTTGGAATTATATAAATTGTGTATCAATTTTTTCATTTATCTCTTCTCTACATTTATGTAAGCTTCACCTACCTGCCACCCTTTATTTTTCCATATTTAAACAGTTTTCACAGTGACCCATCGATTCAGACATTTTTACTTTTATATTCAAAAGTTCGTCAAGATTATCACGTGACCACGAGAAAAAAATTATGATTTATGCAAATAACCATAATCGAACACCTCATTCATTTAATTTACCATTCAAATAATCTTAATGTCTGAGAGCTTCTGATTGTTATTGTGGTTGGCACTAAATGCTTAATACAGATCTCCTGTAAAGGAGGTGAAAAATCGTGGTTGGCTACAAAATGTTAAACATCGATGTCCTATATAAAGGAGGTGAAAAAGTATAAATATTTGCATATTTGAGTCTCGAGGTCGCGAAATCTCTTGTAACTTGACATCCTTTTGAAAATAATAGTAAAAATGTCTTAATCGATGGGTCACTGTGAAAACTGTTTAAGGAAAAATAAAGGGTGGCAGGTAGCTATAGGTGAAGCTTACATAAATGAAGAGATAAATGAAAAATGAACAAATTGATACCCGATTTAATAATTCCAAGGCCGTTAGTTGGCACCAGAAGCGATGAAGCAGCGCATCTATTTTGGATGGGCAAATATCCACTTTTTGATATGGGACGAGCTCTGACATCCAACGGCCCCAGCTTGTCTGGCAAAACAGCTGTTCCACATCAGAGTAATCTTGAACTAATAATGGTATAGACCAATTGAGGTATAATTCTTTTGTTTTTCAAAGCAAATTTAAATTATTCAACCAAAATGGAGCATTATAATTTGTTTTCTTATAACCATATTACATGTATGGTATGAAAACATGTCAAACATTCTTAGTTAAGTATAGTGGCATACAATGTAACATATTGCATTTAATCAATAATTGTATTTGCAGTTTCTTCTATTGTTATCTTGTCAATTCTTGATTGCCAAATTTACCACTAATCGCCTGTCTGCAGTCATGTGATTATAAGTACAACTCTACAGGAGAACATGGTGAATGAAGCTCTTTGTTAATACTTGACTTTCATTATTAAAAGTCAATCATGGTCAATAGTACAGATGTTTCAGTAAAAGAATTGTTGTACACATGCATTCCAGTGATCTGGAAGGATTTTTTCTCTATGGGCCCAGGGCCCCCAAAAAATAAATTTAATGGGCCATTTTAAAATATAATGGGCCATGTTGTCAAATGAGTGGACCATTTAAATTGACTACAGTAAAAAAAAATTAAAAAGTGTATATTTCGGCAAAGAGGTGGTAGTACTTATCTTTATGATTTTTAAATAATATCATGGATGTTGTTCTGTGATTTTGTAATTTCAATTTCATTGAATATACAATAACTTCTTCCAAACCGGACAATAATTTTTTTAAGATAACCTTTATTTACAATGTTTAAACTGGTACTGTTGACTTGTTCATGGTTTTTTATGCTCCACCTACGATAATAGAGGGGCATTATGTTTTCTGGTCTGTGCTTCTGTTCGTTCGTCCGTCCGTCCGTCTGTGCGTCCGTTCAGGTTAAAGGTTTTGGTCAAGGTAGTTTTTGATGAAGCTGAAGTCCAATCAACTTGAAACTTAGTACACTTGTTACTTATGATATGATCTTTCTCATTTTAAAGCCAAATTAGACTTTGATCCCAATTTCACGGTCCACTGAACATAGAAAATGAAAGTGGGAGTTTCAGGTTAAAGTTTTTGGTCAAGGTAGTTTTTGATGAAGCTGAAGTCCAATCAACTTGAAACTTAGTACACTTGTTGCTTATGATAAGATCTTTCTAATTTTTAAGCCAAATTAGACTTTTTACCCCAATTTCACGGTCCACTGAACATGGAAAAGGATAGTGCAAGTGGGGCATCCGTGTACTTTCAACACACATTCTTGTTTACATTATATTTTGGTCTTCATCGATACCATGATTATTCCAGACGTTCCGTATTAGAGGACGTTTCTGGCATTTCCTCTGTACTTCTTGTATTATTATTACTTTATCACGATGACAAGAATATAACAATAGAGAGTGTCATTAATTGACAGAAAAAAACAACAATTCGCTGAAGGCATGTTTACAAAATGTCAAAACGAGCCAAAGACCAAACAATTACAAGGACAGTTAAGCGCCTTTTATGGAGACAAAAACTATATTCATAAAAAGGCATTGGTGTTTTTCAATTGAAATAATAGCAAGCTAAACTAACTTAAAAGATTATAGTAAGAGATAAATCTTGGCTGTACTAACACCAAATTTCGCAAATTTAAAAACGAGGCGATATCGTTACAGTTGTTTATAAAAAATTATATCATGAATGATGGTCAATTACGTTTTTGGGTAATCAGATATATCGCATGGTTCTATTATCACCATAGGAAAAGACCCGAGACGTCCCAAAAATATAAAGGTGCTCCTAGCATTGGAGGAACATTACACAGTTGTGTACATACACATGGTGATAGGAACACGATCGGAAATCCATTTGACGATATTTTAACGTTTCGAAACGAAGTGAAAAATAATGGGGCCACGTGGGCGCTTATAATTGTCACTCTATGCGCCATTTTTTGTCGATATGCGTTATAGGCGCAGGGCGCTCGTCCTTCCCAATCACTGGCATTCTCAAGAGATCGATGCAGCAGGCTTTGTCAAAACTGAAACTTTCGGAGGACTCATTATGCATTAATGGTCATAAAATAGGTTATAAGTTGCAAAAAGATGCTCCTATCTCCATGATCTCACACTAGCATTTTATTACAAAAAACTTGCATTATACGTCAATTGGTCTATACCAATTATACTTCAATTGAGGTACATGAAAAAAACACCAATTGGTGGTTATTTCTGACCTGACTAAAGAAGAAAAAGAGATCTATCTTCTGAGACTGGATTGCTTCCCTTAATATATGTGGTAGTTACTGAGTCAGTCGTAAGGGGTTCAGCAAAGGAAGTACTTCTTTAGAAGGTATACATGTACATACTGCCTTGTTACACAGACACATTTTTGACAGAGGCCTCTAGTTCCAGTTCAGGTGGATACAAAGATGATAATATTGTATGTACAATCATGCTCTTTGGTTTCATTTGGTGCTGAACTTTAAAATAAAACACTGGGTAGCACAATTTCTAGCTAGGATACATGTATGTGTCGTTAGAGTCATAATTGTATGAAGACTCTTGAGGTGGGGGAAGAGTGACAGGATTGCTTCCCTTAGTAAATATGGTAGATACTTAGTCAGCCCTAAGCGATTGAGATATGCAAGAACTTCTATAGCTCAGTCTGTATACACGCTGTCTTGGTCCTGGGTTTGAATCCCAGTGAACACAAAGATGATTTTGTTCAAAATGTTGTTTGAAGAATCATGCTCTCCCTAATCTTGGCAAATAAAAGGCATGATAAAATAAGCCAGGATAAACTTGTAAAAGAAATGCAGGACAGAATATAATGAAATATATAGAGGGAAGACAGAGATTACTACTAAACAAAATGCAGGACAAACTACTTCATCCTAGCACCCCCCCCCCCAAAAAAAAAGCTCCCTTTCAAATGTAGGTAGTCTTTAATTCCACTCTTTTATACATTGTAGGTGCAAGGAGGAGATTTCCCACATTTATTGGTATATGGACCATCTGGTGCAGGGAAGAAGACCAGAATCATGTGTCTCCTGAGAGAGATGTATGGCTCTGGTGTGGAGAAACTCAGGATAGAAAACCACACCTTCACTACACCATCAAATAAAAAGATTGAAATATCAACCATCTCTAGTAACTACCATATAGAGGTCAACCCTAGGTAATATCAATATTGTAGTACAAGATCTACTGAACAGTACAACTCAATTAGAGAACATGAAAAAAGAGCGTCAATGTTGTGTCATTTTTATCAATCAATGCATTTTTAGCTCACCTGGTCCAAAGGGCCAAGTGAGTTTTTCTCATCACTTCGCGTCTGTTGTCCATCATCGTTCGTCGTCATTAACTTTTACAAAAATATTCTCCTCTGAAACTTCTGGGCCAAATTTAACTAAACTTGGCCACAATCATCATTGGGGTATATAGTCTAAAAAATTTGTCTGATGACCCGGCCAACCAACCAAGATGGCCACCATGGCTAAAAATAGAACATAGGGGTAAAATGCAGTTTTTGGCTTATATCTCAAAAACCAAAGCATTAAGAGCAAATCTGACATGGGGGGTAAAATTGTTTATCAGGTTAAGATCTATCTGCCCTGAAATTTTCAGATGAATCAGACAACCCATTGTTGGGTTGCTGTCCCAGAATTGGTAATTTTAAGGAAATTTTGTCGTTTTTGGTTATTATCTTGAATATTATTATAGATCGAGGTAAACTGTAAACAGCAATAATGTTCAGCAAAGTAAGACCTACAAATAAGTCAACATGACCAAAATGGTCAGTTGACCCCTTCAGGAGTTATTGCCCTTTATAGTCAAGTTTTGGTAAATTTTTGTTATCTTGTACAAAAATCTTCTCCTCTGAAACTACTAAAACAAATTTAACCAAACTAGTCCACAATCATCATTAGGGTATGTAGTTTAAAAAAAATGTCCGATGACCCTGCCAGTGAACCAAGATGGCTGACATGGCTAAAAATAGTACATGGGGTAAAATGCAGTTTTTGGCTAAAATCTCAGAAACCAAATCATTTAAAGCAAATCTGACGAGATAAATTTGTTCGTTAGGTCAAAGTCTATATGCCCTGACCAATCAGACAACCTGTCGTTGGGTTGCTGCCCCGGAATTGGTAATTTTCAGAAAATTTTGCAGCTTTTGGTTATTACATTTGTATCTCGAATTTTATAATAGATAGAGATAAACTGTAAACAGCAATAATGTTCAGCAAAGTAAGATTTACAAATAAGTCAACATTATCGAAATGGTCAATTGACCTTTATAGTAAATTTTTAACAATTTTCATAAAATTTGTAAATTTTTATTAACATTTTCCACTGAAACTACTGGGCCAAGTTCATTATAGATAGAGATAATTGTAAGCAGCAAGGATGTTCAGTAAAGTAAGATGTACAAACACATCACCATCACCAAAATACAATTTTGTCATGAATCCATCTGCTTCCTTTGTTTAATAGTCACATAGACCAAGGTGAGCGACACAGGCTCTTTAGAGCCTCTAGTTTTTGTTCTTGTAGAAAATTTAATTTGCATTTGTTAAGCTTCGACTTTTTCAAATAAAAAATGTAAATGCATACAATGTATTAATTGTCTTTTGATCTTTTGTTTACTCCATGTAAAAATGACCTTAAATGTGATTAAGTCTTTGAAATTATAAAAGATTTTTAATTTTTGCCAGAGATAAAACTTCTTTCATAGAAATACTTGAAAATTTAAAAAGAGAAAAAAATCTCATGTCATAATTTAAACCAAATTTTTTGTTTGTACAAATTTGTAAGATTTTGCGTAAAGATAATTGTGAATTTGTTCAACCCTGCATTTAATTGCAAACCATAGACTAGTTTGTAAAGGAAGTAATACTATCAAACAGAAAAGGTCGCAGAATTCTAAATCAGACGAAAGGTGCATTCTACTGAAAGGATAATTTTGTGAGTGTATTCAATCGTAATGAACTTGTCGATCGTAAGATATGCTTTTTCATAATTAAACATATAGAAAATAGTAAAACAAAGTTTATTGAAAAGTATTTCTGATAAGAATTTGAAGGTTTATTATTCAACAGAAAGCAGGCCTTATTAATTAGACACTGATATGAAAGAGGGGAAGTCATAACAGGGAAGTGTTTTATACAAAAAAAAAATATTCTGTTATGTGTCAAAAATAAAAGTAAAATGAAAAAAAATGACAACTTTATTTAGAAGGCAGCATACATTTTTCAAATTTCTGTTTCAAAAAACCTTTTTTTTATTGAATTCTCTGTCCATTTTATAAATTATTAAGTGTGATTGAGAATATAGCACACAATTCAGTTAAAATCATTTTTAGCTTATCTGGCCCAAAGGGCCAAGTGAGCTTTTCTCATCACTTTGCGTCCGTCATCCGTCATTGTCCGGCGCGTCCGTAAACTTTTACAAAAATCTTCACCTCTGAAACTACTGGGCCAAATTTAACCAAACTTGGCCACAATCATTATTGGGGTATCACGTTAAAAAATTGGGTCCGGTGACCCGCCAAAATAATCAAGATGGCCGCAATGGCTAAAAAAAGAACTCAGGGGTAAAATGTATATTTTGGCTTATAACTGACATGAGTATAATTGTTTATTAGGTCAAGATCTATCTGCCCTAAAATTTTCAGATGAATCAGACAATGGATTGTTGGGTTGCTGCCCCATAGTTGGTAATTTTAAGGAAATTTTGTCCGTTTTTGGTTATTATCTAAAAGATTATTATAGATGGAGGTAAACTGTAAGCAGCAATTATGTTCAGCAAAGTAAGATCTACAAATAAGTCAACATGATCAAAATGGTCAGTTGACCCCTTAAGGAGTTATTGCCCTTAACAGTCATTTTTTACCAATTTTTCATAAATTTTTGTTATCTTTTACAAAAATCTTCTCCTGAAACTACTGGACCAAATTTAACGAAACTTAGCCAAAATCATAATTAGGGTATCTAGTTTAAAAATTGTGTGTGGTGACCCGGCCAACCAACCAAGATGGCCACCATGGCTAAAAATAGAACATAGGGGTAAAATGTAGATTTTGGCTTATAACTCTGAAACCAAAGCATTAAGAGCAAATCTGTCAAGGGGTTAACTTGTTTATTTAGTAAATATCTATCTGCCCTGAAATTTTCAGATGAATCGGACAACCCGTTGTTGGGTTGCTGCCCCTGAATTGGTAATTTTAAGGAAATTTTGCTGTTTTTGGTTATTATCTTGAATATTATTATAGATAGAGATAAACTGTAAACAGCAATAATGTTCAGCAAAGAACAATTTACAAAAAAGTCGACATGACCGAAATGGTTATTGCCCTTTATAGTCAATTTTTAGCCATTTTTCGTAAATCTTAGTTAACTTTTACAAAAATCTTCTCCTCTGAAACAACTGGGCCAAATCAATCCAAACTTGGCCACAAAAACTAGTTTCAAAAATGTGTCCAGTGACCCGGCCAACCAACCAAGATGGCCGCCACAGCTAAAAATAGAACATAGGGGTAAAATGCAGTTTTTTGCATTTTCTCTGAAACTACTGGGCCAAGTTCATTAAAGATAGAGATAATTGTAAGCAACAAGAATGTTTAGTAAAGTAAGATCTACAAACACATCACCATCCCCAAAACACAATTTTGTCATTTGTCCTTTGTTTAATATTCACATACACCAAGGTGAGCGAAACATGCTCTTTAGAGCCTCTAGTCAACATTTTTCATTAATTTGGTAAATTTTGGAAAGTTTTTACAAAGTTTTTTCCTCTGTAACTAAAGGGCCAAGTTCATTACAGATAGAGAAAATTGTAAGTAACAAAAATGATCAGTAAAGTATGATCTACAAACACATCACCGTCACCAAAACACAATTTTGTGATGAATCCATCTGTTTCCTTTGTTTAATATGCACATAAACCAAGGTGAGCGACACAGGCTCTTTAAAAGAGCCTCTAGTTTATACATATTTTAATGAAATTTTGTTTGTTTGAATTCTAGTGATGTTGGAAACCAAGACAGAGTTGTTATACAGGAATTGATCAAGACTGTTGCCCAAGTTAATCAACTAGAAACATCAACACAAAAAGATTTCAAAGGTTTGGAACAGGGCTGAAAAAAATCACTATTTACCTCAATATATACCTCTCCAATTTCATGTTTTCACCATTTAAACATTCAGAATACGATAGATAGTATTTTAAGCATATATTAACAAGATAATTTATGTGTTTTGTATGGTATTGACAATAAGTATAAGGGGATTTTTGGGGAAATATTTCTACAGAAATAAAGTTATTAGGGGAAAAAAATGCTTCTAAATGTGCATATCACAAAAAACACTCAATGAATATAAACAGTGTAAATGTGAAATGATGTGGAATGATCATGATTGTTAATGAGACAACTATTCACACAGGGTTCAACTATTGATACCATACAGACTTCAACAATGAGTAAAGCACATACAGCTCAGCAAGCTATAAAAATGACAAATGTTTGAAAATAATTTAATGGAAGTATTTATTAATGCCTATTTTCTAGTTTTTGATGCAATTTATAGATTCTTTTTGTGTATACAAGTATGGACTTTGATTAACTAAATCTTAATTACATCAAAAATCCTTCAGAACAAAATAAAGTCTAAAAAAAACTCATTGCTTCAGGAACAAGTATTTGTAGATAAAGTTATATCATATTTGCTATTTCATTTTGTTTTCTAAAACCTTTATTTTTAACAGTGGTCATATTGACAGAAGTTGACAGGTTGACAAAAGATGCCCAGCATGCATTGCGGCGAACCATGGAGAAGTACATGTCTACCTGTCGTCTGATACTATGTTGTAATTCTACCAGTAAAGTTATCCCAGCTATCCGTAGCAGATGTTTGGGAGTAAGAGTACCAGCTCCATCAATAGAGGAGGTAATTATTATAGAGGGCCCTCATGGGGTTTTTGATTATGTGATTACTTGGCCGTTTTTTTAATGATTATTTGATTATTAAGCCAAATATTTCATGATTATTTGATTACCTAGGACTGTATTTTTAGTTTATGATTATTTGATTACTAAAGATAAGCAAATATTTAATGATTATGTGATTATATTGGCAAAAAAATGGTGATTATGTGATTACTAGGACCCCCCCCCCCCCCCCATGAGGGGCCTCATTATAAACTGGGTATAGTCTGAGAATGAAAAGAAATGGTTATCCATAATACCAAACTCCATGGTAAATTACAAAAGGGGAATCAGTAAAACTTGCCAATCTATAATAACCAACAGAACGAATCAGTGGCAGATCCAGGATTTTTCATAAGTCGGGGCCCACTGACTGCCTAAGAGGGGCTCCAGTCATGCTTCAGTGATTCCCTATACAATCAACCAATTTTTTTTTTCCAGAAAAGGGGGTCCGGCGCCTCCTGAATAACCCTCTAAATCAGCCTCTGTGAATGGAAAAACAACTTTCATGTTCCTTGGTCCAGGCATATTTCACAGAAAATTGAGGATTGATCCTAACTTGATAGTAAGGTTAAGGTTACATTTTGTAACTGCCCTAAATTGTATCACCAGTCATTTTGCCAGTGTAGGTCTTAAAATTTATTTAATATGAAAAGGTAAATTATGAAATAGATGATTATTTGTTTTTAAAAATGTAAAATTTGTCCAGAATAAAAAGAAACAAAACTATGATTTGCTATTTAAAGAAAAAGAAAAAGATATGGGGTATCCATCCATGACACCAAATGAGTGCATGCACAGCATTAAAACATGTGAAATGTAAAGGAACGGCACTTTTATTGCTGTTCTTCAACACAAAGTCACAAGGAGGCCTTCCACACAGAGCAAAAACAAAAAATTTCACCTTATTGCAAGTTTCAGACATCACTTGCAGAATTCTTTTCAAAATGATTTTGATAAGACTGTTTTTTAGATGTAACTGTATCAAAAATTTAGATGTAACTGTATCAAAATTTAGATGTAACTGTATAAAAAAAAGGTACCAAACTATGTAGTATATATTTTAGTAATTAAGGTATTAATGAAAGGTATTTTCTAATTTTAGATCTGCCAAGTCCTTCAAAATATTTGCAAAAAGGAGTCATTAAATTTGCCCTCAGAGCTGGCAAGAAGAATAGCAGAGAAGAGTAACAGAAATCTACGACGTGCAGTACTAATGTGTGAAGCATGCCGAGTACAACAGTAAATATCATATAGAATTTTATTTTTTCAGCTCAATTTGTTAAATGGATAAATATGTGATTGTTGATATTACTGGCTATCTGTCAATGTACAAATTCACCAACAAATTCACCATCTATACATATGTATCTGGAAATGTTGATTCAAATGTTTGTAAATTTTTATTGCAAACTTTTTAAGACATAAAATGGGTCCTTTTATATTGGAGACAACCTGCTTGATATTATTTGACTTTTTATGCCCCATTTATGGGCATTATGTTTTCTGGTATGTCTGTTCCGCTTCAGGTTAAAGTTTTTGGTCGAGGTAGTTTTTGATGAAGTTGAAGTCCAATTAACTTGAAACTTAGTAAACGTGTTCCTTATGATACGATCTTTCTAGTTTAAATGCCAAATTAGATTTTTTACCCCAATTTAACGGTCCATTGAACATGGTAAATGAGTGTGAGTGGGACATACATGTACTTGGAACACATTCCTTGTTTATACATGTTGTTCAGTTTTTTGGGCATTGACTGATGATTTGATATGAAGTTTTGAACTTTATAAATGCTGAGGATACTTAATGCAATTTGTTTTATAATACTTACTCATCAACAAATTATGCATGCATGTATTAAAACATGCAACATGCATGCAGTTGGTCAAGATTTGGAAGGGTGATAAATTTCGATCAGTAGACTGTTTTTCTTATTGCATTCTTAGTGTTTGGTGTAAGGAAAAACCAATATTTAAGAAGTTGATTATATAGAAAGAAAATCCAACATGATCATGAGTGCAAACATGAAGTAAATTTCTTTGCAGATGTATGATAAATGACTTAATAAAAATCTGTAATGGACAAGGGGAGGTAATTCAGAGAAAAATTTTAGAATTTTGAATTTGATCAAAGCCAGTTACAAAATTGTTTATGTTGTAAATACTTGATTTTGTTATCATGGTTTATTACAATTAAATAGTAAGGTTCAGTATTACAACTAGATAACAAGAAAAACTATTGAAATGATTGATAGAGAGAAAATTTAAATTCACAAATTTTGATAAAAGTTTTCTACCCTCAGGAAGCATTAAGATTGAAAGTCTTACACACTATACATCTTTTAAAAAGTCAGAAGTTTAGGAAATGGATATAGAAAGTATCATAATATCATAAGACAAATCAGATGAAGAGAATAAAAAGTCTCAACTGTATTTTATAATTTGATATCTATTTTACAAACTTGCCTTATTTCAGACAAAATTTCACTGCAGATCAAGAAGTAACAGAACCAGACTGGGAATTGTATCTAAAAGAAACAGCTCAGTTGATAGCTCAGCAACAGAGTCCTAAGAGGTTAACATTTCTTGAATTGTTGTATTCATTAAATGAAAATAATGATGCTTTTTTTAGCACTTTATTGAACGTTACATTATCATTCTAAAAGCATAAAGCAACATTTTTTGTTGTATATAATTAACATATTAAAAAAAAAGATCTGGTATGATTGTCAATGAGACAACATTTCACAAGAGACCAATGACACAGAAGGTATCAACTATAGGTCACCTTACAGTCATCAACAATGAGCAAAGCCCATACCGCATAGTTAGCTATAAAAGGGCCCAAAATCACAAATGTAAAACAATTTTCAACGAGATAACTAGCATCCTAATTAATGTGCAGAAAAAGAAATGAAAAACAAATAATGACAACCACTGAATTACAGGCTCCTAACTTGGAAAATATGTTTGGTCTTATTAATTAGAAAAACATGGAGTTCTGGTATTGAAACTGGTTATTTTATTACGAAAATTCTTAACCACAAAAAAGAATCCAAAGTACTGTAAATTCAGAAATTATTGCGATTTTGTCGTTTTAGACTGAAATGAGATTTTAATTTTTACGATTTTGGGGAAATCCTGCTTAATTCATATGAATTATTTCAAAATGCGAGTTTACATTATTGCGTTTACAACTCTGTTTCAATTTTCGCAATAATAAAAACCTCACAATGATTTCTGAATTTACAGTATAGGAGATTTAAGATAACTTCTACAGTGGATTCGTTATGAATTTAAATGTTCAGTGAAAAACAAATTATTATAAAGTTGTATCTAGAATTTGACAGAATCATCATGAAAATTGGTACCAAAGAAAATAAATAAATCCACATAACGGTATATATATAATATAAGGTTTCAGGGACTAAATCATTTATGTCAAGTTTGATATATTTACAGGTTATTAGAAGTAAGAGGCAGACTATATGAACTATTAACACATTGTATACCACCAGATGTCATCATAAAGGTATTTATTATACCCTCCATCTAGAATGGGGTTTATATTGCAATCAACTTTTGTCTGTTCATTTACTCCATTTTCTCTAATTTTTGTGCTATTTTCACATTTCCTGACCGGTGTGAATAAAATGTTTCTCCTCACTAGTGAAAAATTTGTTCTCGGCAAATGATTGGTTAACATTTAGTTGTGACATTAAATTTTCTTCTTGTCTTCTGAATTTTCCTTTTGTGACGTCATAAAAAAAGGCGACCATTTCTGATGACGTCACATCAAAAGTACACAACTTTCATCAAATCTTTGAAAAGGAAGGATAAAAATAAGAGAAACAGATTCCACCACTGTAACTCATGTATTGCGATATTTCTCCACTCTCAACAGTTAAATTTTAATTATTTAAAAAGCTCGGCAAGCCTTGTGCTTAAAATATTAAAATTAACGGTCTCATGTGGCGAATTATTGTAATACACTTGTTCTAGTTGTGGAATCTATATGTCCAATACAACACATTTTTTGTCACACATTTTCCAAAAATGAAATCAAGTATGACAAATCTTACACACTTAGCAGGACAGAGACATTTACAGGGAAAAAAAACCAGCCTCTTTACCCCGGTATGTATTAAGTATGAGCAATAAAAATTTCAGATTTAATCTTCAATGCTGTTTAAAAAGTTTTGATTTAGCTTTCCATTGACCTTTAAGTGGCTTAAAATGATACTTTGAGTATTGTCCATGCAATAACTTGAAACACTTTGACAAAATGTAAAAATTTAGATATGTTGTTTCCTTTTACTAAATGAAGGTTGGAATTGATTTTCACAATTTTAGCTTTTATCATTGTTGATTTGAAGACCTTAAGGTGGTACCTAACACTACAGGGAGATAACTCTGTAAAATCAGCTAAACGTTTATTACGTTATGTTGTTAAGGGAATATAAAGCTTCTAAATGATCAAAATTAGTATTTGTCATACTGCTATATAAACAGTGTAATTTTTCTGAAAAAACAGTTGATTCAAATTATATGAAATTTTTATATTTTTGTCAAAGATATACTTTGTCAAAATTTTATGAAATTTAAACGAGCCAAGTTAATTTTAGTGAAAGTGTTGGGTACCTTTTACTTTGATCCTGTTAGGGTGGAGGTCCTGATTTGCAAATATTCATTTTATATGATGGTAAATCTGATTTGCTTTCAATCTGACAACTTCTTGTTATTGCATAAATTTAGACTGAAAAGGTATGGCACTCTACAAACTCACATTTTTAATTCTGATTGCATTAATTATATGTATGCAGTTTTGACTGAAAACAAAATTATTACTGGGAAGCTAGTATTTTTGTCCGTTTTTCAAAAAACATAATAAACGCAAACAAAATATCTGAATTGACAGAAGTTGCAATATGTACAACAGGAAATGGAAATTTTGTCACTCAGACCTGCCAACTTTTGAAATCCCCATGGGGGATTTATTGTGCAACCAGATCTTTAAGGGTTACAATTTTTGCAGTGTTTCTGTATGCACTGTTTTTTACTATTAAAATAGTCTCATATCTCTTGTTTTTCTTTCTGTAAAGTGATGATGAGCTAATAAGCCTTGATTTCTTTTATTTGCATGACATTTTTACAAAATAACTGCAGAGAAAAATCACCTTTGAAAATAAAGGATACACAGTGAAAATCCCTCCCCACCCCCTCCAAAAACCTTCATATCTTTACTCCATGACTCAAAAGACCTAAACATTAATGTCCTTAAGTAGGTATCACCGTGTAGAATGCCACTTGCAAAATCTGACACCCCGAGCGACACTTTATATTTTGATGAATAACAGTTTTAAAATCAATAATTTTAACTATGAAACTGGTATTTGGTATAAGTCAATGAGAGGAATACAATTCTATATAAATGATACGTACCGAAATTTGCATATAAAGCCTCAAAATCTGCAACACGGAAAACTAGGGCGAGGTGTTTGAGAAAACTGAGCACTGAAAACGACTGCTTCTGCTTTCAGGAAATAGATTATGTTGCGGTTCCTTCCGTGCAATACATTATGTGGTACTGAGAGTTCTAGAAATAAGAAATTTTGATGCTTGAACTTACCTTGTTACTTTTTCGTCGTTTCAAAATTGCCACCTCATGTCAAACATAGCCGACACCCGCATGTGGTGTTCTACACGGTGGGTATGATAGGACTGATTTTACAACAAATTGAAGTTATTAACTACCTTGACTTGCTATACAGCCCTCATCAGATTGGTAGACAGATTTTGAGTTATCTTTCTTTGTGTTCAAGATTTTGCGCTTACAGGTGGAGGCTTATACACAGTAGAAGTGAATACAAGATGGCATCGATTTTTTAAATCACTCTTAACTGGATAAAAACACATCTAATTTCAAAAATGTTAACTTACTCAAAGATCGATGCTGTTTTCTAAGTTTTGGTCTTTCAGTTAATTACGATTTTGTCATGAAACTATGACAAACTTTGCAAAGTATGATAAATTGATTTGGAATGCTGACTGAGCGATTCTGTTTACAGCAAATTAATTAATTTTGATGATTGTTATAACCCAACAGATCAGCAGATTACATGTAGCATCAAATTATGACACCTGTTGTGACTGTTGATTAGCGTAGGGTCGTAAACTTATCATAAATATGTCCCCAGGTATAGATTTATAGATATTAATCAAAATCGGTAACCAATTATTTTTTTCTGGTATATTTTGTGAAAATCAGGATTTTTTCCTGTTTTTCAATCCCTATATTGGGATTCTTGTTGAGGCATGAAAATTGGGATGATTCCACTAAATTCGGCTTAGTTGGCAGGTCTGCACTCTTCCTTAAAAACTATGTTGATTTTTATGAATGTTAAAAATATGCAAATTTTAAAAAATTGCACCTGCGCTATCCAAAATAAGATATTTGCAGTGTAGTGTACTATTTTTAAGACAAATAATTTCAAAATTGTAGAAAAGTCTTATCGACTCTAACTCAAAAAAGTTAAAATTAAATAATGTATTTAATATTGCAATAAGAGTAAATATCTATACTGTATGTATAAATGGTCAATTGTTCAGTGTCCATTATCTAATAACAGGGATTACTGTACTACACGAGTTGATATCTAACTGTGATGGTCAGTTGTTAATTGTCCACTATCTATTTACAGGGATTATTACAAGAGTTGATATCTAACTGTGATGGTCAGTTGTACATTGTCCAATATATAATTTCAGGGATTACTACAAGAGTTGATATCTAACTGTGATGGTCAGTTGAAGACAGAAGTTGTACAGACGGCAGCATATTATGAACACAGACTACAGATGGGACAGAAAGCTATTTATCATCTGGAAGCTTTTGTTGCTAAATTTATGGCAATTTATAAGAGATTCTTAGAGGAAGGCATTGCTGATTTATTCTAACTGACCAGGAACAACATAAACTATTGACTGTTATATATGATATTAAATAAAACACATTTTCCCAATAGTTTCAGATCAGTTTTAATGATGACAAGATGTTAAGTTCTAGTGCTAAATTTTGTTGTATGATAAATATAAAAAATCCTGATTCCAGATACTGGACAGATTTTTTAAAAGTGATGAGGAAAAAAAAAGAAGTCAAATTTCTACTTGGAGATCAAGTCAGAAAGCAAGTGAAAGGGTAAAAAAAGAAATGATTGATTTAATATAAAAATAAGAAAATGTGGTATGATTGTCTATAAGACAATTCCAATTTTCTGCCAAATGACATATAAATTGATAACTATAGGTTATTGTTCAGTCTTCAACAATTAGTTAAACCTTTACTGCATATTCAGCTATTAAAGGACTTACAATGACTAATGTCTAATAATTTAAACGAGAAAACTAACGCCCTAATTTATGTACAAAATTAGATGTTTACACGTGGATATCTTTTAAATTCATCCAAATTGCTTAATTTTGCCTGTCTGAAAATACTTAAAGATGCATAGAAAAATGTTGTGTGAGATACAACTTTTCCACCTCCATATTGAAACACAACTATCTCAAACCTCTCCTTTTGTCTATTTGTCAATTCCTTAATTGAACATGTATTTTAAGATCCATTTAGTGAGTTATTTCCCTTTGGAAGGACATAAATTTTTATTGCCAATGAAGAGATGGACAAAAAGAGAAACTTTATCTGGGTAATGTGTGTACAAGTTTTTGAAATGAGTAAAACCAATACTGTGTAGTAAATGGCATATAACCTATAGTACTGGGGTAATTCTAAAAACTTAATATCATTGTAAAAAATTGGTCAAAACTATCATTTACAACTTATTATGCTCTACATTGGCAGCAACCCATTTTCTACATTGGATTATAGAATTAGTTTTACAATTGGCAAAAGGAAATTTCCTGAGGTATAAATATCACTACATGCAAACTAAACCATGCTCTATTTGATGTAGACTTTTCATCTTTGCAATCAAAAACTCTGCCACTGGGTTATACAAATGTATCAACAAATTATAAATTGGAATGTCTGGCAAAGAAAAATTACAAATACTGTCAGAATTAATTGTCCAACAATCTCATTGCAAAATGGCATATCTGGCAAAGATGAATAATTATAAATATTGTCAGTAAATGATTGCATACAAAAAGGGCCAAAAAATTGTGTGGAGACCCTTGAATGCTTCTAAAATTCATTAATTTTTTGCTTTTGTTCATAATGATAAATTCTATCAATTGTGAACAAAAGCAAAAAAATAAGTAGCACAAATGCAATGAGTTATCTGAAGAAAAAGTAGGTTTTAACTGCTGATATCTTATGTAGAGCCTTGTCATAGCATTAAATGCATTATTAAGTGCTAGTCTTTGTAAGAATCTGGCTATTGTAAAACATTCTGACCTAACCATCCAATTTTGAAATTTCCGTCATCATGAGTTAAAAAAGTTGTCTTTATTTCTGTGAGTCTTGCTATATAGCTTTTGTTTAATTGATAGCAAATTTTGGAGTTAGCTCCCCTTAATTGTAAATTGTCAATGCATTTAACTAATAACTTTAAAAATACCAAAACATGACTTAGGAAACGATGTTATATTGATGCACCATTATATAGTTCGAATTTAATGTAAACTGAAGCAGGATTTTATTTCGTCAAATTTTCACTAATGTCTTAATTCTTAGGAGGATTGGCACTTAAAGATGGAAAAAAAGATCTGATTAGCATCAGTCTCCTTACATAAAATCTCTTTTTACATGAAAAAGTGAAACACAGGACTTTTATTGATATTCATCATGTTGGAATCACAGTGAGGCTGTCAAATACCACAATGCTTGCTAATTCCAACTGATTAAACAGTTTTGATACTGAAACTGGACTTAATTTGTCATATATCCATCTGTATGGGGTCTATGGCAATCTAATATCCATAGATCATTCAACCCTGTCTAGTTTTCCTGGTAAGTTAAGTTTTTCAGATACTATAATCAATTGGTATATGGCACTATTGTAAGGTATACATGTATACCTGACCTTTACCTCGTTATTATGGTTCATTGGTCAAAAGTAAAATCACAAAAAATCTGAACTCGAGAAAAGTCCCTAAGCAAATATCAAAAGCTCAAACAAATAGATAACAACTGACATATCCAATGTTTTCTTCCATCATGAAGTCTGTGTTTGTGGTACTTATATATGTATAGTTCACTAATGATCTGAAACTCTTTTTATGACTTGCTGGGCCCATCCATTGTCCAGCAAGCCCTATAAAGACCTTCATAATTGTACGTTAGAGCAATCTAGGACTATATACATTTCCATTCTCAATTTTATACATAGTTTTTAATTTGCCATTTTTGAAAGTCTCATGAATAGAGAGTTTTTAATATTACAGAGGTACTCGGTTATATTCCTGTTTTGGAAAATGCTTGCAGATTGCTTCTACGTGAGATCTGAATGAAAACATAATTCAGTCTATTTGTGGACTATAATACTAACAATAGGTTTCAGGTTGGAGGGCGGCTACACTTTCTTCATTGCATCATAATATAACATCATGTAAGTTTTATGATAAAGACACTCTGTGAGATCTTAAAACTGATGAATTAAGAGATTTACTTTTCTTTTAACTTAAGACTGTTACACTAGCTGTATGCTTATTCCAAATAAAATGACGATACTTGGACCAAATAAGTTTTAATTAGTTCGCTACAAGAAGATGTGATATAAGTGCCAATGAGACAACTCTCCATCCAAGTCACATTTTGTAAAAGTAAATTATTATAGTTAAAAGTACAGTTTTCAACATGATTGCACATATATACAGGCAGCCTCTTCAATACGTCTCCTCGTATGGTTGCACATTGATTTGTTTGTAAGAAAGGACTTAAAACGTGCATAGACACTCCAAAAGCCCCACATCAAGAAAGTTTTGAGGAAAAGGAAAATAATTAACCAATGTCGAGCTTGACCAATTTTTTCTTTGGTTCATCTCAGGCTAAAAACGAGAACCTTGTAAATATTTTTTGACATTTTAGACCCACATGGTCTTATTTTGCGACCGTCTGCTTCCTCGTTATTTATTGTATTGATTTAAGTAACCTTTCAAAAATGATCAGTTTGCGTGTTAATGAAAACTCTCTTGATATATTGCCCAAATCAGTGACATACATACATATACTTCTCTTCTCTGCTCAAATGTAAACACAACGATTGAAAAGGTCCAAAAAGGCAACAGACATCGAAATGAGGTATGTTTTTTGTTTTAAATTATTTTGATAAATATTTTCGTTCAGCTTTCGGAATTCTATAGATATAAGGAACTGAATATTTTCATCTTTGATTATATGTGGATCTACTAAACTAACTATTTTGTAATCATACAGTGTCTATTACATTTCTTCATATTTGTACTAGCACCCCATTTTTTTAAATTAAGTTTCTGGTCAGTAAAGATAAATCCACAAAAGTGCTTCGGATGCCTGACAAAACTTTAAGAAGTAATTGAACGCTTCTTCTTGAAGTTTTATTAGTCAGTGTACAAGGGTTGATTGTAGCATATTTTATATGAAGGGTGCATTCATATGTACATGTAGAATCACTGTAAATTCGTTCATAACAGAAGGTAATGTGGTGCATGCATATGTTGTCAAATATAAGGCATAACTATTGATTGTTGGTCCAATAAGTATACTTAGAATGTCAGAGAATTGACAGATCATATGTTCATGTTGTTTCTTTAAAAAAAAAATCGATAGCAGGTTCGTTTAGCTTTTTTAAATATTAACCTTGTACCTCTTTTCCGGCGAATAGTCTTCAATAATTGAAGGATCGCTAGAAACTTAAAGAAGAAGAATATTTGATTTTAATAACGTTCGTTTGGTTGCCGAATGTTTTGCCCATAGTAAAAAGTAAAATAACAAAAACTAACAAACATCAAGGTTAATTCTAAACGGAAAGTCTTTTATAAAATGGCAAAATCAAAAGCTCAAACACATGCATCAAACGAACGGAAAACAGCTGTTCGTTATTTAGCTAGTTAAACCTCTCATTTGCATGGCGACTGTTCAACGACACTTGTGTTATATTAACATTTTGTCTTTGGCAATTCACAATTTTACTACAACAACTCTAGTAAAATTATGAATTGCCAAAGACAAAATTTTAATATAACACTAGTAACAAATCAATTATTGTATGGGACCCAAATTAACGTTGTACCTCTTTTAAAGTTTATTTCAGTTTATCTTACTGTCATGCGTATCGACACTCATCGTGACAGGACACACATCCTGCTCCAGAAATGCTGGTCTCATGAAGAGTATACAATACCAGCTTAAACTCGTGGAGGAAAATGATGGAAAGTGTGATTGTACAGGGAGAAGTTCAGGTATTACTTTTTTACAGTGCGTTGAAAAATAGCCCGGAATGTTCTTCGAATCGGATTAGAATATCGATCGTCGTTTCGCACCTCATTTTCATGGTACGATTGTAGGAATTTTTGTTATCTTGTAATAAATCCTTATTGCTTATTCTGTTTAATTTGTTGTTTTCGTGAAAGAAAAAGGGAGGTTGACCTTTATCGTGTCGTTTGCACGGTTGGTTTTCATTCCGTTTTATAATCCACACATCCTTTTTTATCAATACTTTAATTAAAAAAACTTATGATAGAAACTATTATTTAACGAAATAAGTGATAAAACAAAAACAAAAATACGTAAAACAGGTAAAATGTAAACGTGTAAGTGTTTAAAAAAAGATACTTGTTCGATTTTAAACAGCCCGGGTTTCAGTATTGGAGGAATCAGTTTTATTTTTATTTCTATTTTCTATTTCGATTTCAATTTAAACAAGTGAAACCTAATTCCATTACATTTGTAATTGCCATGTCTGTTTAAAAATATCACATATTTTTTTAATTTCCTTCAGGACCAGATAAAGTTGCGTTCATGGCAAAAGCAGCATCTTTGCAAAATATTCCTTCAAAAGCTGTTGTGATATACCAGACAGTTGTAACGAATCTAGGAAATGGATACACTAGTAATGGATACGACTCTCCCAAAGGAATTTTTACGGCTCCTTCGAATGGTGTGTACAGCTTTTCCTGGACCGTTTTATGTCATCATGGCAAAAGCTTTTACACTTATCTTATTCTGAACGGAAGCACCATTGCTAAAAATTATGCATCAGCTAAAGGTGTAGCAGATCACGCATCGGGAAGTCAGAACGTTATTCTTGATATTAAAAAGGACGACAAAGTATTTATACGTATCCAAGATGGAACAACTGGACAGTACATGTATGGTGATGGCTGGTCAACTTTCAGCGGTTATAAACTATATAACATGTAAAATGATTGTTGCGAGTCATTAAAATGTTTTAATAAAAAATCCTGCAGAATGTATGTTTTTAATTATATTGTGATTATATCACGAATTTAATGCTAAAACTTCAAAAGATCCACTGTAAGAAATCATTTTGACTACATTTTCAATGCACAGGCGAATGAGGCCAAGGTCTCCCTTTTTGTCGAGCCTGCAACTTTTGTTGCAGAAAGCTCGACATAGGGATAGTGATCCGGCGGCGGCGGCGGCTACGGCGGCTACGGCGGCGGTGTTAGCTAACTTCTTAAAAGCTTTATATTTTAGAAGGTGGAAGACCTGGATGCTTCATACTTTGTATATAGATGCCTCATGTTACGAAGTTTCCGTCAGTCACATGTCCAATGTCCTTGACCTCATTTTCATGGTTCAGTGACCACTTGAAAAAAAAGTTCAGATTTTTTGTAATGTTGAATTCTCTCTTATTATAAGTAATAGGATAACTATATTTGATATGTGCGTACCTTGAAAGGTCCTCATGTCTGTCAGACAGTTTTCACTTGACCTCGACCTCATTTCATGGATCAGTGAACAAGGTTAAGTTTTGGTGGTCAAGTCCATATCTCAGATACTACAAGCAATAGGGCTAGTATATTCGGTGTATGGAAGGACTGTAAGGTGTACATCTCCAACTGGCAGGTGTCATCTGACCTTGACCTCATTTTCATGGTTCAGTGGTTATAGTTAAATTTTTGTGTTTTGGTCTGTTTTTCTCATACTATATGCAATAGGTCTACTATATTTGTTGTATGGAATGATTGTAAGGTGTACCTATCTAGCGGGCAGATGTCATGTGACCTTGACCTCATTTTCATGGTTCAGTGGTCAAAGTTAAGTTTTTGAGTTTTGGTCTTTTTATCTAAAACTATATGCCATAGGTCATCTATATTTGGTGTATGGAAATATTTTATGATCTTTATGTCAGTCGCGCAGGTTTTATTTGACCGTGACCTCATTTTCACGGTTCATTGCACAGTGTTAAGTTTTTGTGTTTTGGTCTATTTTTCTTAAACTATAAGTAATAGGTCAACTATATATGTTGTATAGAAGCATTGTTAGCTGTACATGTCTGCCTGGCATGGTTCATCTGACCTTGACCTCATTTTCAAGGTTTATTGGTCTTTGTTTAGTTATCTTGGTTAATGTTAAGTTTATGTGACAGTTGTATTAAAGCTTAGCTTTATACTTAGGACTATCAACATAATATCAATGATTAGTACAGAAGGCGAGACATTTCAGCGTGTGCACTCTTGTTCCTTTATTGTTGGTGTTTTAAAAAGATTCTATATAATATTTTAACATAATTTCAGTGTGCTTGCTTCTGTCAATGCATTTTGAAAATAACGCGCTATCCCTCTACTCTACAGTTGTTGATACAGAGCCGCACATATTGGTATTAGAAATTTGTTTTTCGCGGAACTATAAGTATCGCCGATAATTGCTAATCGTCAGAGAGAAAGTGTTATTTTCATTGTCGAAAAAAAATGTTATAAGAACAAAATTATTGATGTGTTAATCCAAACCTGTTATCCTGGACTATATCGAACTGTTGCAGTATATTGACTGCAACAAAACACCACTAAGACCAGTTAAATACGGAATACGAATTACTTAGCATAGAAAATGTGGTATAATTGCCAAATGAGACAACTCTCAGTGGCGGATCCAGAGGGGGGGTTCCGGGGGTCCGCACCCCCCTTTATTTTGGCCGATCAATGCATTTGAATCGGGACATATGTTTTGCACCCCCCTGCACCCCCCCCCCCCCTTTGCCCTGGGCTAGCACCCCCCCTTTCGAAAATTCCTGCATCCGCCACTGACTCTCTACAATAGACCAAAATGACACAGTAATTAACAACCATAGCATGGTCACCGTACGGTCTTCAACAATGAGCAAAGCCCATTCCGTATAGTCAGCTATAAAAGTCCCCGAAATGTCAAATGTAAACTAACGGCCTAATCGAGTTTCAAAAAAACGAACATAAGAAAATTAAAAAAAATTTGGTTACACATCAACAAACGACAACCACTGAATTAAAGCATGCATGTATTTCTCTGGATCAGGTCTTGATTATAGAAAAAAAAACTTCCAACCAAATTTTGTGTAAATCCTTGAATGATAAACCCAGATATTGAGTTCTCCTCTCTTTACGTAGACAGAATCTTAAATGGCAACTGTAAACAAAATTTGCTGAAAGTCCATATGTTTTCGTATTTAAAAAAATAAACAAATTTGCTCTGGATTTTTGTTTAAAAAGAAGATCTCATGACAAGGTTTTGTCAAATTTCATGAAGATTTGACTGGTGACAAGGTTTTCATATTTTTAAGTTTTACGACATCAGAATAATCTAAATGTATGCAGACCAAACCGCCGACGCCAATGACGCAATGACCACGGAAGTACAAGATCGCTTTGCAGACGACAGAAAAAGTAAAAAAAAAAAGAAAAGAAAAAAAAAAGAACTACTCCAAAGAAAACTTGTTTTACGAGATATTGTAGAAATGACTTTTCGGCACTTGGATCAATACCCCACAGCATCAATTATGGGTCAATTAGGGGTAAAAGAGTTTTTATAAACTGTGTATTTTTTTTTCGACCCACGTTGTCTAAACTTTTTCGTTGCTAATTTTGCTTCCTCGTTATACACATTGATTTGTTCCTTCTTTACAAAATGATCGGATTGCATGTTATTAGTGTTAAAATATTGCCCAAATATTAACCAAGTCAAATGGAAACTGAACAGGTCCAAAAGGCATTCAACCGACAAAGAAATGAGGTATGTTATTCTTTTCAGATTGTTTCAATAGACAATGTCATATACAAAAGAAGGGCGATGAACAGTCAAACTCATAAATCGAAAATGATAAACTGAAAACGCAATGGTTAAAAATGTAAAAAGACAATGTATACAGACTTTAATAGACAAAGGAAGATGTGTTATGAGATAACTCTCCATCAAAGTCACAAAATACAAAAGTAAACAATTATAGGTCAAGGTACGGTCTTCAACACCAAACAACAATCTATAAAGGGTTAAAAAAAATACAAGAGCAAAACCATTCAAACGGGAAAGCCAACGGTCTAATCTATATACAAAAACGAAGAAACGCCATAAACACTTATGAACCACATAAGCAAACAACAACTACTGAACATCAGAATCCTGACTTAGGAAAGGTGCAAACAATGTAGCAGTCGAATCTCGTTGTGTCGAAAACTCGGATGAGTCAAAGTAATTTCTCGGTCCCGGCATAATTTCCGTTTGATCAATGCATTTTAACCTCTGTCTTAGGAAAGGTGCAAACAATGATGCAGGAATAAACATTTTAATATACATGTATGGTACCAAACCTTCTGCCTTATATATGAAACAATAGTGTAACATCACAAAATAGAAAGACACACAGCAAAATATCATTTGGAATGGCTTAACTCAATAAAAAAAGCATACATGATCTGTAACTTTAATAATAGTATAATAGACTTTGAAGTACATTCAGTTGCCTTTAGAGACATTTTATCGGGGAAATAAAGCGGTCTAGCTGTTTGCGCCAAGATTTCTTGAATGGGTCAACGTTGTTTTTTTTGGGGGCATTCATAACTTGTTTTCAAACTTCAATATTGTATGCTATAAGATAATGACTGTTGTTTTAAATTTTTGATATTTTGTTACTGTTATTTTATTTCAAAGGACCTTTATGAAACCTGGACACAAGCTTCTTTGAGTTAAATAAACTATGAAAGTCACACTTTTTTGATGATTTTGTCCATACTTTACTGATGAATGGAATTATTAAGCTTACTTTAATGTGCAAGTGTGGTAAGGTACTTTGTTGAAGGCCGTATTTTGACCTATAGTAGTTCACTTTGCTCATTTGGTATCTGGCTGAGTGTTTCCTAATTAACAATCGCATCACATCTTATTATTCAATTTAGATTTGGCGGTACAAATTACATATTTTACTCTAACAGTAGCAAAGCTAGGCGATACACATGGTTCCACGGAACTGCTAACAAATGGTTTGATCTACTTGTTTGTCTCTTAAATGTACAACATGCACTCATTTTTTTTACCCTTTATAGCTTGATGTTCGGTGTGAGCCAATGTTCCGTGTTGAAGGCCGTACTTTGACCTATATATAACTTGAATGGTTTACTTTTTACAAATTGTGACTTGGATGTAGAGTTGTCTGGTTGGCACTCATACCACATATTATTACGAGGGGGGCAAGGGGTTTAACTGTTATGCTGTTATGGGGCATTTTAATTCTTTGTTATCTGTTATTCTGAAAATATATTTACTGTTAGCTGTTATTGTCTTATTCTTTGTTAGCTGTTATAGGACTATTATCTATTTTGTTATCTGTTATTGTGAGAATCTATTTGCTGTTAACTGTTATTGAAAATTGGAATGTTAGCATTTTGACACCCTATCTTCCGTCGAAATTGAAGATAATTGAAAATTGTGATTTGAATGGATAATAGTCTCATTGGCATGCTTACCGCATCTTCTTACAATGTATATCTATTGGGGTCTTTCTACCGGTTATATCGGGTGGCCCTGTATTTGCAGAAGAATTTCAGTATTATACATCACATAAACATATAAAATCAATTGGACCCAGGACCATTCCAGTATATATTATTATTATCCTTTGTAATAAATTACATTGTCTGTGAACATGTAGCAGTTTGTACAAATTATAATTCACTTATTACTTGTACAATAACTTATAGTATGGATTTTGTTATAACAAAGGCATTGGTACACCCTATAGACTTTTTTATTCAATGACCACATAATAATCTTTATGTAATACTATTACACCACTGTCCCTGATTAGGGGAGGATTGGACACCAACTAGCATGCTAAAGTTGACGCAGTCACATTCTGTATGTGCCAATTTCCAAGTCAGGAGCCTGGATTCAGTGGTTGTAGTTTGTTACTGTTGTTACTAAGTTTGTCGTTCACTATTTTGTGGATAAATTAGGCAGTTAGCTTTCTCCTTTGAATTGTTTTATATTAGTAAGTGGTGTGGGTTTGAATTATGGCTTTGGGAATTATACAACATCTTTTTCTTTTAGCATTTATATTATAAGTGCTACTCCCTCTCTTTTCATTTACATGAAAGAGAACCCTGATCACCATATTTTTAAAAGCTTTTTAGCTGCTTCACATGGCGAAAAGTGAAGCTCAGAAACCATTGATGCAAATACAGATGTGTCTTCAGTTTAATTTTTCGACAAATACCCTAAAGTTTTAAAATCCTACAGCTTCTCCAATGCTGTACCCAAATTTTCCATATTCTATAATTTCACATAAGATACATGATTGGTGTTTCACTTGGTGTCATCCAAATTTTCACTAGGTCCAATTTCTATTATACTATCAGAATTCTCACTTGAGTCAATTTCTATTATCAGAATAACCACAACTGGCATGCATGTTTCAGTTACAAGTCCTGTCTCCAATGATCTGGGTATTTTTGTATTTTATAAGTAAGTTTTATCATGAGGTCATTAAATTTAAAAAATATATTGTGCATCAATGTTTTTTTTATTACTTGTAAAGTATATATATTGCTTTTCAGAATTTTTTTTATCTAACAATCAAATTGATAATAAAGTGTCACTGGCTGCACTACTTTCAAAAATTAAATAAAAAAACCTGAATCATTAAAAATTGATCCTCAAATGCCCTAGATTAAAAATATCCCTATATCAAAAACAGAAACTAGTAATTTCGTTCAGAAAAAATCAACATCCATACTATAACTTATTGTACAAGTTACGGAAAAAAATCAACCAAGGCAGAACTGCCTTAACGGCCGAAATGTCTTGTTTACACAAATTTTCTAGGTCCATATCACAAGATATATACATAGATCTACTAGTCATCTACTGGATTGGTCCTGGACAGATTCATTTTCATATTTCATTACTGTTATCTGTTATTATCCCTTTTCAATTCCTTGTTATCTGTTTTTCACCAAATCAATTCACTGTTTTGCTGTTATGGGGACCCCCCTTGCCCCCCTCTATTACATATATCTACAGCCTATTGCAGAATCGATAGTCTTTTGGTTTCAATTCAAACTTTATTTTTAATGTTTGACTATCAAATTACACCTCCACTACTTTAAGTTTATTGGTGTGACACACACACATTGACGTTGTACTTTTTTCAGTTTATTTCAAATAATCCTGTTGTCATGTGTATCGATACTAATCGTATCTGTGACAGGACACAAATCCTGCTCCAGAAATGCTGGTCTCATGAAGAGTATACGATACCAGCTAAAATTCGCGGAGGAAAATGATGGAACATGTGATTGTACAGAAAGAAGTGTATGTACTAATAATTGCATTTTTAGAATGCGTTGAAAAATACCGTTGAAAGGTCATTACCGGATTCACTCTTTTTTTTCATGGCAGGGCTGCAGGAATTTCTATGGCCACGTAATAATTCGTTATTGTCTACTTAGCTCGAATTTAGGCTTCATGATTTGTATCGGGTTGTATTCTTTCGTTTGTTTGTTTGTTATTCGCATATATAATGGACGATTTAAAATATTTCCATTGTATATGTCTAATGGACGATTTAAAATATTTCCATTGTATATGGTCAATCGTCAAAATGATTTTCTCCGGAGGAAGAAAGAAGATTTATTCATAAACATTCTCAAACCGGGATTAAATGATAAATGATATTCTAATTTTAACGTAACATTTTAAAGACTTAAAATGACATTAGTAGTCTCCCTAGTATTTGTTAACGTCATACTATTGTTATATTAAAATTTTGTCTTTGGCAATTCATAATTTTACTATATAGTAAAACTATGAATTGCCAAAGACAAAATTTTAATATAACACTATTGTTAACGTCAATCAATTGTTTTTATATCTATACAAGTCACATTACCTGAAGATCTGTGAAAGCAGTGAAAGTACTAGTAAAAGAGATGCATTGAAACCGTTATTATCTTTTAATAATTTAATTTTGGATGTAACGCGTCTTCTGATTGGCTGACGTTATTTTGTTATCAGACCATAGACATAATTTAGTCATGTGACCGTGACGTCATCAACGTTTTTTCAAGGTGTTCTACGGTTTCAAATGGAATTTAGAATTAAATTATAAGAAATGACTGTAATATTTTTTCTGTCTATTCGAAATAACATAAAAATTTGGTGCACACTGTTAAATAACCCGCTACGCGCGTTATTCAGTGTGCACCAAATTTTTTATGTTATTTCTTCATAGACAGAAAAAATATTACAGTCATTCCTTCAATAATTTTCTTATATATGTATATGTAAGACTCGGATCCGCGATGGTATTCCGAACCGCGATGGTCACGCTGAAGTGCGATGGTCCACGCTGAAGTGCGTTGGTAACAACACGCTGTCCAAGTGCGATGGTGACATTGTAACACGAACTTTTTGGTAGATACGCTGCATGAAGTGCGATGGTGACATTGTGACGCTAACTTGTTTGTAGATACGCTGTTCAAAGTGCGATATGGTCTGTCTATCTGTGAGGTTGTGTATACTAGCTAAATGCGATGGTCTGAAGTTAAAACCTATTTAATGCATCACGGTAGCGGTGTAGTGGTGAGCGCGCTAACCTCGCATTTCGGGAGATCGGGTTTCATTTCTGGTCGGGTCAAGCCAAACACTTTAATTCGGCTGTCTATTGTACTAACATGACTAAGTAAGCAGGATACATTTTATTTTGTCAAATATACTAGCTTAATCAGATGTCATAACAGTTTTTGATAAATAAAAACCAATAAGTACATTTATGCTTGACTCATAGTGAGACATGACGCTTTTTCGGTCAAAAAGATAGAATTAGCGGTTTCTCCGCTGACGGCATCAGAAATATTGAGAAGTACACCAAGTTGGGACCATTCGGCTTTATTTTTGCCAAACCATTGCAGAAGATTAATACTGTGAACACAATAAAACTATTGCTAAGTTGAAGATTGTGTGTTTTCTTACAAAGCAGGTATCATTTCAAGAATAAAACAAAAGCAAAGCTACTTGATATCAGGAAAACATTTTCTAATAATTAATTTTATTATTAAGTTGTCCACACAGAACAGTGATATATACTTGAAGAGAAGACAAAATCAATATTAGGATGAAAACATTTTTTTGTCTTACAAAACGTTTAGGGCATGCACTATATATGATTCCGAACACTCGTTAGCTCAACTGCAGACCAAGATATGCCTTGCTTCCCATGGTTTGCTGTCTGACTTAGATTTACATATTTTATTAACCTCTACCTCTAATCCTCAAAACTGTTCGGGATTTGAATCGTACCGGCATTTAAAAAATAAACAACGTTGTTTTGAAAACGTCAATGTCTAAACGTCATGCAAAACCATCGCACTTCAGCGAAAGACCATATCGCACTTCAGCGAAAGACCGTCGCACTTCAGCGAAAGACCATCGCACTTCAGCGAAAGACCGTCGCACTTCAGCGTGACCATCGCACTTCAGCGTCTCCATCGCACCTCCGCGTCTCCATCGCACCTCCGAATCCTACATATACATGATATATATATATGTTTTGTCCCTGGCTACGTGGATGATTTAGACCAGAAAACTTTTAACCTCGCCATACTCTTTATATGTGCCTGTCCCAACCCAGGGGCATGTAGGTCAGTGGTTATATTTGGTTCATGTCCATAGGCGGATCCAGGGTGTGTGGGGGGGGGGGGGGGGGGTCAGGGCCCCCCTTTTCGTGGGTAAAATTTGGTTGATTATATAGGAAATCACTGAAGCATGACTGGAGCGGGCCCCCCTTAGGTCAGTCAGCGGGCCCCCCTTAGAAAAAGTTCTGGATCCGCCACTGATGTCCATCATATTTAATATCGTCAAATGTTTTGTTATGAATTAGGCCGTTCTATATTTCAGAATTGTACAGTTCGCATTTTTATATTACAAACAAATAATTTATTTGAGTCTCACCTCTTTAAAACATTTGATATAAAAGACAATATAATAGTAACAATGTATAAGATATTAAAATTAAATATCACTCTTTCAAATCGTTTTTTTTTTAAATGAGAGCGAAATGCGTTTTCCGGAAAATAATTCCGACATTGGTTTTGTAACAAAAGCGAGCGCATCTTGCAATTTTTGCAGTGAAAAGATCCCTAAAGTAGTAGATCTGACAGTTGAAATACATACTTTGTTAACATGACAAACCAAACATGTTTAAATTTGAATTTTTAAAAACCTGACCTACTTTTGATTTGTAATTTACTTCCTTGACGAAGAAGACAACAATGACAGTTCAACATCATATTGACTGTGGGTAGTTTGGAATAACTGAACTTCTGTAGCTCTTGTGCTGTTATAACAACCCTGGTAAAGTCTAATTTCAAATACTTGAAGATTTAAAGAGACTAAGCAAAGGCTTGTTTTGTCAAACAATGTTAATAAACGTGTCAAGATGTGACATGTTCTAATCTGGCGGCAGAAGACTTTCTGTCCACTGGCACTATACTATAGTCATGATAGTACATTTAGCGTACAGACAATTTTTATTTTCAAATGACTAACTAGTATCGAATAGAACACTAGCAGATAGATCTGTGCAGTAGCAAGAATTAATCTGACATGGCATCATCCACTGGTCCAGTTTCTGTTTGGACATACATGGCACTTCGGTTCGGAAGCGAAAATAACACTAAAAAACGACACACTAAAGCGTTAAATATTTGTTTATTTCAAATTCTCTCTAGGGGAGAGTAGAAAGCACCTATATTTTAATAGAAATAATAGCATTTGATGGTGGAGCAACAACTTCTCTCACCAAAATACAATATTCTTATCACTTAATTTTTTATCCTTATTGGAAAAGGTCCAAATACCAAATTATATATATATATATTTATGTTAGGAGGGTAGTAATGCCCGTTACCTCTAGGTGTCAAATAGTAATTTTTGGCTAGCATTAGCATCAAAGTGGTTAACATTTTACGTGATTCGTCAAAATATCTGAATTGTGAATCATTGTCAGAGGTCTTAAATCATGTAAATAATTATATCATTAGCCTAATTTTTCGGAAAAAAGTTACTGTGGTGCGACAAAATCGGTTGACTTTTTATGGTCTAAAAGAAATTGCATAGTTTATAGTCATACACCATAAATGACCTTTAACATCATTTGGCAAGATTTTTTACTGTTATTTGTCATGAAAGTATTCCCATTACTACCTCTAGCAGGAGGGGGGTTGGAGGTGTCCTGATCCCGATATCCTGGGCTTAATAACATGTAATCCTGAGGTCACGCATTTAAAGAAATTTAAATCCATACATCCAGAAATTTGAAAAAAAATTCCCGGATCATGAAAATGTAGATTTTAACAACCTGAAAATGTAGATTTTAACAACCATGTTTTTTTTTTATAATAAAAAGTATTGATCACTGCTATTTTTGAAAGCTACATGTAAATTCATGCAAAATCTACAATTTTTCTTAGACTAAAGACTAGACTCAGAAATGCTTTAACATGTTTAAGAAAACAAAAAAATTATAATACATATTTTTTCCTACATTGTAGCTACAAATAAAAATAAAAATTTCATTAATATTCCTTTATAGAAATTTTACTATAATTAAGAGTTATCTCCTCTTGCATTGCTAAGTTGAACAATTCAATCAAACAAAAACATATATTTGGTACTTGTAAAAACAGTCTGAATAATGCAATAAACCTAACTAGGACACACCTGCAAGCATTTAGAGCGAAATTGAAAGATGTATTTGAAAGATGTAAAATATTTATGAGCGAAGGAAGGTGTCAAATGTCATAGGTACTTGAGGACAGGACATTTTTTTGTAGCCCTCCCCCTTTTTTCCAAAGATCGTTATTTTTTTGTTTTCTATTCTTCTGTTTAAATGAACATACATATATTATAAACAGTCATTAATATATATATTACTAAGTTATATAGAGACCCTCTATATAATATATAATATACCAGTGACTGCCTTTGCAAATACATTTTATTTATAGTATATTTAAAATCACAGTATACAGAAAAACAGGAAAAAAAGTCCTGTCCCCAAGTACTTATGAAGTTGTTTGTAATTGTAAAACTATCCTAAGCGGAAGTCTTTTATATGACTTAAAACTCATTCTGATGACGGAAAAAATAATCCAGACGCCTTTATTTTCGTTTTCCTCTAAAAATAACCCAAACAGAATAATCATAACGAGGATGATAAATGTGACTATTTATGGTGCCTATAGGAAACAGAGGTATGATGATTAATATATTGTAGAAGGAAGAGAAGCGACACACAAAATGAGGTCTTCTCATTTAATAGTATAGATAAACAGTATTAGTCACATTAATTGCTAATTTGTATCAAAATTTGCCGATTTAAACCACGAACTAGACTGATCATACTGATTGTGTACTGCTATTCAGAATCCTAACTGGCTGTAAGCACTAAACCTACCTACATTCATAAAATTACCAACTACGTACTACATAGAACAGTTGGGATCTAGGGGGAGGGTTCTGGGGGTTGACCCCCCTTTTTTTGGACGATCAATGCAATGAATCTGGACATATAGTTGGAACTCCCTTTTTTAAATGGCTGGATCCGCTCCTGTAGAAATTATGAGCGCTGCAATAGTGTTCATGGCAATCAAAAATGATTCAATAATTTAGAACTTAAAAATGCAAATTGCATTTAAACTTTATATAAATTTGATATTGATGAAAAGTAAACATTTTGAATCATAATTAAAAATAAGGGCTGGAATGGAAACCCTAAACACAACTTTTTTTAAAGAGTTAGCCCAGTGACAGTTTTCCTATTATACATGGATATAAATTAAAAACTTTACTTTATACTTGTCTTTCATGACTTAAGAAAATTAATTATCCTAATGTTTAGATCACCTTTCTGAAGGAAATGTGAGCTTTTGCCACCAACCTTGGTGTCATTCTTCTTAAGTCTGGTGTACTAATCTATTTCAAACATCTTTTCTGAAACAAGGGGCCTCGGTAGCCAAGTGGTCTAAGTAGTTACTACTGTAACCACTATAGCCAGTCAACACTGAGGTTGTGAGTTCCAAACCAGCTTCTGCAGGTGAACTTGACTCCAATCTCAGTTGACTAGGATTGTCAGTTTTATTATCAAAGGTCAATGGTTTTCTTTGGGCACTCTGGCTTCCTCCACCAATACAAACTAGCCGCCAGGAAAAATCCCAAAAGTGGTGCTTTAAAGTGGTGTAAATTTAAACAAAGAAAGTCAAATCCACTGAAACTACTGAACCAATTCCAAAAAATGTTTAATTTTCTGTTTCATCAAACAACATGGCAGAAATCACTAAACATAGAACATTGGGATAAAATGCAGTTTTTGACTGATATCTCAAAGACTAAACCATTTAGAGCAAATCTGACATGGATAAAAAAAAAGTTTATTATGTCAAGTTCTATCAGATGAATCTAATAACCCATTGTTGGGTTGGTGCCATTCAATAAGTAATTTTAAGGAAATTATGCAGCAAAATAGCAAAGTAAGTTCTACAAATAAGCTTTAATGCCAAAATTGTCAATTGATTCCTGAGTTAATTTGTCCTTTAAGGACATTTTTATACAATTTGTTTATTATGATTTCTAACTTAAAAAATCTTATCCTATGAAACTGCTGAACAAAAATAATCGAAACTTAAGCATAATGATTCTTAAGTGGTCTAGAATAAAGCTTGTGTTTTATTTTCTGTTTCATCAGAAAACATGGTTGCTTAATGGCAAAAATAATACTTAGGGTAAAATGAAGTATTTAAGACTTGTACAATGTATCTAAAAGATTAAAGCATTTACAGGAAATCAGACAAGAAGATAAAGTATGCATTAGGTCAAGGTCTTACTGCTCTGAAATTTTCAGCCAAATCAGATATATCCGATTTTAGGTTATTGCCCCATTATTGATAATTTTGCAGTTTTCAGGTAGTATCTTGAATATTATTTGTCCATCAGTCTGTCCAGATTAGAAAACATGTTTTTTCCGGTTACTGTGGATTCATTAATATTCATTGGATACTTATTTTTCATGGAATTCGTGGGTACAGTGGAACCACAAATTTAAATGTTCAACGAATAAAATATTCTAAAGGAATGTATGCAGACTTTACCAAAATCATGAAATTAAATATCCACAAATATGCGAGTTTTCCTCAATTCACGAAAATTGGTACACACGAAAATAAATGAATCCACAGTATTTCTATTTTAATTGCATTCTGAAAATGACAGATATTGATATTGATATTTTTTTTATACTAGCTGCGAAAAGAGATCATGCTTTGTACTCTGATTTACTTCTTTGGATACATCATAAGTGGCGGATCCAGAGGGTGGGGGGGGGGGCATAGCCCCTTTGCTTTGAATTTTTTTTTTTTTTGTAAAATGATTAATCAGACTAGACTTCGTGAATTTTGCCATTTCCCGTGTCTTTGATTTTCATGCGACAATTCTTTATTTATTAAGATATTTTTCACTGGTATTTATTTATCATGTCAAAGTCATGTGATTCGCTATGGTGGAGTTGACGAGTGGGTCAAAAAAACGTCACTCAGTCATTTTGGAATTCAAATTACAGTAACACATTGCTTAAGCTGAGACTGACAATCATGACACCTTCAAAGCGACACAGGATTAAGCATGTTTAACCCCAAACACCCCAGCCTATTCTAAAAAAACTTACAGTTAACTCTTGTTGTATCCAACTCGGTTGACTTGAAATTTCGGATGAGTCGAAGTTTTCACGTGGCCTAAAATAACATACATGTAGCTGAATACTGATCCCCACTCAGTATAATTAAGCTCTATATATATATTTTAAGTCTAAGGTACGAACCATTTGATTGGAGGGGGCAGTCTGAGATATATGAGTGAACAAAATTTGACTTGATTTTTGCTATTAGAAACGAAAATTTCCAACAGAATCATTTAGCATTAAATGAACATGATGAATAAAAAGCGGGCATATTTTTTTTTTGGTGGTGGGGGGGGGGGGGGGGGGAGGTTTGCATGTCTGACCTGAATGCCTGTTTCGCTGAATTGATATATTGACTTTTTTTCTGAAGGCCAGACTGCAACCTGTCTGCTGGGTGTGGCCTTTATGTCTCCTATGTCGACTATCATTCATTAATTCGTTGTCATTTCAGACTCATTCGTAGCCTTTTGTTGATTTGGAACCCCTCACTTCCCTTCATTTTGTTTGGTGAAACATATCAACCAAACATTTGAATACAATTGCGTGTTCGTCTGTTTTAACTCGTGTCGTCGTATTGTATGCCATCGAATAGCCCGGCGTATATCTTGTTTACAACAAGAAATCTAACGAGGTTGTGCTTACTTAACGTACAACAAACGAGAATTGTCCAGGTCTATTTATTACTGACACTTCTCACATCAAATATATCAGTACATGGCTTTGAATCCATATTATCATTTTATGATAGACAGTTAATAGGGAGAATCTGAGACTACTATAGTCTTAGGGAGAATAAAGCATCAAAAATGTCCTACCCTTACACTTTACAGCAACTATAAAATATACATGCCCCACGTCAGAAACCGTTTTAAAAAGTGTATTTTACACTTATTTTATGTTTTTTTTAGGCTAAAAACAGGTCCAAAAATTATTAGCCTCGTAAGCTCGGCCAATTTTTGAAACTTCGACCTCCCTTTCCAAAATCCTGGATCCGCCCCTGATCATCACACATAATGTTAAATTTATAATTTCCTATGGGCAGGCAAGGGCATCATATGTGTCTTACAGAGAGTGTAACAATTTCTAGTTGTACGCCAACATCACTGTTTGTAAACCCTAAAATATGTGGAAATATACTCATGCACATGGCAGAACCGAAAAAAAGGGGGGACATTGTCTATATCAAATTTCAATTTATTGTGATTACTATTGATTTTAAGGTATGGATTAGGTTATAAAAATAGACAGAAATTGATATCTTTGTCCATGTTGTCTGATAAAAATTATTTGAGTAAATCTGTTTTTCCTTTTTTTTTTTAAGCAATATAAATGGTAAAAACTGCAACAGAGAGCATGGAGAAGAACACAAAGAAGAGAGAGTTAGAAGCAAAAATAAAAATAGATGTCTGTATATCTGGCATGCAATTTAAAATTAAGCAAGCAGAATCTATAAATATGTGTTATGCCAAAATCAATGATATAGATGTTGCATCATGGAAGCTAATTAATTGTCTAGTTGAAAATAAGGTAAACCCTACACAATTTGTTTTATATAAATTTTAGATGCTTTATAGAGTGTTTTATTTCCATTGTACCACATAGTAAACTTTATGGATGATTAGAAATGCAGAAGTAACCCCAAAACAAATGCATACTGGTAACTTCATCATATATATTATTTCGCCATTTAATTTTTTCTTAATACAATCTGACACAAAGACATCATAGATTGTACATCTGGTATTATCATAAGACATGCATTGTACAAATCTATCCAATTACTAGAGTCAGAAACATTTTTTATATTGATCTTAATAGTGGAGGATACTTGAACTCATTGGTCATGTTGGGTCAGCACTTGGGCACTGAGTTGATATAATTAACATTTTTTTCTTCAAAATTGCGTTGTTTTTTTTAACAACTTTTAACTTAACTAAGTTTCCATCTCCTGGCTATCTTTAAAAGTCATATATGGTAATATATAGCTCTTCAGATATTACTATATCTAGAATTCTTGCAGATTAGACTAGTTGATTAATTTTTTTTATCAATGTGTGGTTCGTTCAATCTCAGTTTTACAGTGGGCAAAATTCAATTATGACGACAATTATGATTTCATCATATAACAATAAGATGTGGTATGATATCCACTGAGACAACTCTCCATCTGAGAGACCAAATAATGTATAAGTTGACAACAGTTATTGTAGGTCACTACAGTCTTCATCAATGTGCAAAACCCATACAGCATAGTCAGCCTTGATAATGCTGGATGATTTCACATAGAAAGAACACATTTGTGATTAAATCTTTGGAAAAGAATGGTTAAGTTTGTCTATATATCGTCTAAAAAATGAAGAGAGAAACAGATTCCACCACCAAATATCTTAAAATATATGGTATTCCTCAGTCCTCTAAAGTTAAATTTAAAATATTTAAAACACTTTGCAATTTTTTTCTGTCTCGAGAAGTATCTGTCATAGCCTGCAGATTTTGGTTTTATAATTCAATGAAAATTAAAAAAGACTATAACTATAATTCATCTCAACATGGAATTTTAGGCACAGTTTAAGTATGATGTCCTAATCTCACTAAATAAACAAAGATTTGTTCTAATTTGCACAACACATGTTTGACACACATGCCCAAAAATTAACAGTTTTTAAAAATTCTCAATATTTTCCTTTTAGCTCACCTGGCCCAAAGGGCCAAGTGAGTTTTTTCCATCACTTTGCGTCCGTCGTCGTCTGTCGTCCGTAGTCGTTAACTTTTACAAAAATCTTCTCCTCTGAAACTACTGGGCCAAATTAAACCAAACTTGGCCACAATCATCATTGGGGTATCTAGTTTAAAAAATGTGTCCGGTAAACCCGGCCAACCAACCAAGACGGCCGCCATGGCTAAATATAGAACATAGGGGTAAAATGCAGTTTTTGGCTTATAACTCAAAAACCAGAGCCTTTTGAGCAAATCTTTCAGGGTAAAATTGTTTATCAGGTCTAGATCTATCTGCCCTGAAATTTTCAGATGAATCGGACAACCTGTAGTTGGGTTGCTGCCCCTGAATTGGTAATTTTAAGGAAAGTTTGCTGTTTTTGGTTATTATCTTGAATATTATTATAGATAGAGATAAACTGTAAACAGCAATAATGTTCAGCAAAGTAAGATTTACAAATAAGTCAGCATGACTGAAATGGTCAATTGACCCTTTAAGGAGTTATTGTCCTTTATAGTCAATTTTTAACAATTTTCATAAAACATTTTCCACTGAAACTACTGGGCCATTAGTTCATTATAGATAGGGATAATTGTAAGCAGCAGGAATGTTCAGTAAGGTAAGATGTACAAACACATCACCATCACCAAAACACAATTTGTCATGAATCCATCTGCTTCCTTTGTTTAATATTCACATAGACCAAGGTGAGCGACACAGGCTCTTTAGAGCCTCTAGTTATCCTAGTAATTATATATATTTCAGCTGCTTATATAAAAATATTATGATATACATATGATATGTTGCTATTTAATCATCATATATTTACTCTGCTTTTAGTTTTTAAACTTATTAGATAATGAATATATATATATAATGTACATAATTCATGGAGAGGACGCAGGAACAGCCATATATTTCTACTGTATTTTAGTATTATTCGACCTGTCAAAGTACTGTGTTTCCTTTTAGAAACGAAATAATTCCTACATATTATGTACTGTGCTCATTTTCACCTAAGCATGCTGAGTAATTATTTAATTTGACCATATTTTATACCTTGCTATTGCTCAGTGTAAAATTATAATCAACAGATTTAACATGTTTAATGCTTACTTAGGTTAAAATTAGCATATAGAGCATGATGTGAATGACCTAATGTTCCACATATATTGTCATAAGTGATTTTAAATTACTATTTTACTGTTTTTATGATTATGTATGTGCTTAAATATAATTTAAAACTCATTTGAATGCATGTTTTTGAGGTGTCCAGCTTAAAATCAAAAAATTTAAAATTTCAGATCAACACCTCCAACGGGGAAAATCCAATGAAAATCATGAAAACTGGCAGATCTGTAATTAAATGGGCTGAAACATACTATTCAATGTTCTTCTAATTATGAATTTATATCTTAAAAAACTAATTTATTCAGCAAGTAATGCTAGTGCTCATCTCATTATGATTAAATTCTTGCTTTATTTCATACCATAAATCTGACAGAAACTGCTTTTGCAAGAGTTTAGATCTAGGTGGTACATGTGATAAGTATTGATTTTATTTTGTATCTTTTTTGGCTACCAGGTTGTTACTGGAATTGATCCATCTTTAGAACATAAGAAGAAAAGACTCAATCAAGAACAAGGGGACGGGGTAAAAACACTAACAAATGTAAGTTAATGGATATGAACAAATGTGAAGCAGTTCAAACAAGAACCTATATAAAAATTTCACCTATTACAGTGACTTGACTGTAAGTGTTGCTATCCACCCATTGCAATTCATTCAAAATTTTGACCAAATTGCAATTTGTTTTATTAAACCAAATTGTTCAACTGGTCAGAAATTTGAACCAACTGCTGTAGAAAACCACAGTCAAGACTGAAAGTGCAAGGTGATAAAATTAAACATACTTACAATCCTATAAGACTTTAACTCCACTTTATTGATGGTATTTTTAAATCAGTCTATCAATCTGTATAGTTATATTATAGCCATTACCATACTAAAGGTGAACTGTTTTATTTTTAATTGCTATTAAAATGTCCAAACTAAGCTTTTATATAGTTTTTCTTTCGAAAAGTATTCTATATTCATAAGAATCACACATTATGTGAATAAAAACATTTCATATTCAGTAAAATATTTGTGAAATTGCAATATGTTTGTAGGAAGGGGAGATAATCTTTTTTGGTTTCAAAAAATCTTTATTCAAAAGAATAGTATTTTAGGTTATCTCCACAAGGAAACTTATCAATAGCATATTGTTATTTCACACATATTTTACTGAATATATGATGTATTATTTTAAATGATATATGATTCTTATAAATATAAAATCCTTTTCAAAAGAAAAACTATATAAAAGCTTAGTTTGGACATTTTTATAGCAATTAAAAATAAAAAGGATTTTATAGTTATAAGAATCATATATCATTTAAAATAATACATCATATATTCAGTAAAATATGTGTGAAATAACAATATGCTATTGATAAGTTTCCTTGTGGAGATAACCTAAAATACTATTCTTTTGAATAAAGATTTTTTGAAACCAAAAAAGATTATCTCCCCTTCCTACAAACATATTGCAATTTCACAAATATTTTACTGAATATGAAATGTTTTTATTCACATAATGTGTGATTCTTATGAATATAGAATACTTTTCGAAAGAAAAACTATATAAAAGCTAAGTTTGGACATTTTTATAGCAATTAACAATAAAACAGTTCACCTTTAGTATGGTAATGGCTATAATATAACTATACAGATTGATAGACTGATTTTAAATACCATCAATAAAGTGGAGTTAAAGTCATATAGGATTGTAAGTATATTTTATTTTATCACCTTGCACTTTCACATTTTGACTGAACAATTTGTTCAATATTCTGACCAGTTGAATAATTTGATTTTATAAAACAAATTGCAGTTTGGTCAAAATTTTGAATGAGTTGCAATTGGTGGATAGCAACACTAACAGTCAAGTCACTGTAGTTCAACAGTAAAAGAGTGGCTTTACAGAAATGCATGCTTCTTTGGAAAGCAGATTTGTGAGCTTAAATGAAAGGTGACCCCATTTTGAATTTTATTTTCTATTAAGTATATGATAAAGTTCATTTATTAAAAGAATTAGCGAAATACTATATTATAAAAAAAAAATGAATATATACCCGAAAGGCGTGAGCCCCCTTGTCACATTTTAAAAACTCCTTTTATTTCCTGAACATACTTGTGCTGCTTCATCCTTTTTAGAAAAATCCCTCTTTTTTGTCTAGCCTTCGACTGTTGTCGAAAAAGCCAGACAAAGCAATCCTACATTCCGTCGGCGTCGTAGTTGTTAGACAGAAGCTTGTTTATGATCATAAGATAGTATCCAGGAGTAAATTTTGTAAAAAAAATTTTTTTTTACTGTATTTTACTTATAAATGGACTTAGTTTTTTTCTGGCAGGAAACATTACATTCACTCTGTGGTTAAAGTTTTAAAAATTTTAATAACTTTCTTAAACTATCTTGGGTTTGTACCAAACTAGTGGACTTTTTACTTTACTATAGGTATGGTCAGAATACTCATATTGTCTAAACCATTAATAACCAAAAATTTTCTTATGTTCAGGATGGATGTAGTCAAAACATATATATCCACATGGTCCAAGTACACATGATCCTGAACACAAGAATTTACTTGGTCAATGTTTAGTGTAGACTAGCATTCTCCATTGTTTGAGAACCCTGCAGTTTGAATCTTAGATCTACCTATTCTATAAGCATTTTTCTGTTAATAAAACGGGTTTTTGTCTTAATATGGTCTTTCAAACTATGAGCCCTTGACTGGTTTATATCATGTACATCTTTATATAAAGATCTACTACATGTGTAATATCTATATATGACAAAATGGTTGTAGTTTTCAACTAAAAAACTCAAAAACTGTACAATACTCTATAAGAATTACATATTCTTTATTTTGTATCTTTGAAAAAATCTTGTTAATATTTTCAGTTTGATTGCCAGGACAATCATTATGAAGCTGATGATTTGTAAGTATTTTAAAACTTGACATGATTTCAACTTTACTACAATATAGTGTAGCAGATAGCTCTTTTTGCATCATTTAGTTCAATTAAAAGGTTAGACATTCTTGACTTTGTTGACGTTAAATATTCTCATTTTACCACCTATTAACTTTGCAGTATGATAGATTGTTCTACTTTATAGAAGAAATAATATATAAGTATTTTGGGGTTTTAAATGTTTCTACCAGACATAACCATTTCAAAAGGAGTAGGACCCTTAAGACCCCTTTTTGACCTTGAAATAAATTGATTTTTCAAAGGACAAGGTACAATAAGGCCCATTTTTGGCCCCCCCTATCTTCACATTTTTTGCGTTTTGGAAAGCTATTATGTTTAAATATTTCCTGAGGTTTGAAGTTTATTATATTTGGTATATTATATTATATACAAATAAGTCATCATGGCTGAAATTTTCTGACAAATCCTTATTGAAGTTAATACCCTTTAATGACGATTTATACCAAGTTGTTTGAGTGGTTGCCAAATATTCTTTGAATTGAAATAGGGCCAAGTGATCTGTCTTCCGTACTTTTATCTGCCACTTTTACAAAAATCTCTCCTTTTGTCACTGCTAGACCTAATTCAACCAAATCATCATTGGGGTATCTAGTTTAAAAAAATGTGTCCATTGATGCAGGCTGCCAAATGGCTTAAAATGGAACATAAGGGTGAAAAGAGAAAATCTGAATAGTATTATCACAAGTATTTCAATGTGAAAGTTGTAATTTTGTGATCTGATTTAAAAAACATAAAAAATTTAGGGCCAATTTTAACCTTTCATAAACCTTCTCCTTTGTCAATAAAAGGCAATAACTTCTATAATAAGTCGTCTAAAAAATTTAACACAAATGGACAATAGGTACAGCTTATTATGCTTATAATTTTGCACATTTCTGCCTATATAAAACAAATATTTTTATCACATGATTGTCAATGCCTGAAAGCATTGTTCGGCCTGGTTACAGGGATGACTCAACACATTGTTCGACCTGGCTACGGGGATACCTCAACACATTGTTCGCCTTGAAAGGGTTTTAACTTAAGACAAATGTATATTTTTTTTGGCACCTTCTTATATATTAATTTATAATATTTATGAAGAAATGACCCTTAAGGTAGCACAACTCAAAGATATTTCTACTTCAAATCTACAACCTTTAAAATGCTGTTACTTTCTTTAGAGTGCTTATAAATTAATAAAAGAGGTATATATATATTTAGATAGATAGAAAGATTAAAGATCATAATCTATCTTTTAAAGGAATGCATTATTTTTGTTATTCAATGGCAAAATCTTGGTGAGTTCACTTCATGAATTTAGCTCAATCATCTCTTTAACTATACAGGAAATTTTTATGAAAAATCTTATTAAAAAAGGTGGCTAAGGCATCTTAATTAAAATTTGTAAATTTTTTTGATGACTTATCAAAATCAAGTTTTTATCATGCTTTTTTCAAAAATATATTAATAAGTATTGGTTACTGAAGTTTTTTTCACGCTACAGGTTGTGCAAAATGGTCAGATTTTGAATAGTTAATGCACGGAAAATCAAATTTTGTGTGATAAAAAGAAAACGTACTGTCAGAACTTTAAGATAAAATGTGAGAAGATTGCTCTTATAACATGCTTAAATAAGAAAAAGAAAAAAATGGGTTTACCCAACTTGTTTTCTTGCTATACATCAAAATAGGTGATTTCATAACACTTTCTATTATAAAAATTACTTTATCTGAGTTAAAATCTCTCCCCTTATTTGGCAAAGTTAAAAAAAATCTAATCAAACTCAAACAAGGTTTTTTTGAGAAATTACAGCTGTAACAATGATAAAACACACAATTTTCAAAAGTCTTTTACATCAATCAACATACAACTCTCAAAATTTGCACATTTCATCAAATATCTATACCAAAGTTATTCAAATTCAAGATGGAGGAAGACACCCGAGCCACCTTAATCAACACAGCAGGAGCTCAAAAGGGTGTCTTAAATTAATGCTATCATAAATCTGTAATTAGTGTGTCCTTACCACACAAAAAGAGATAATAATTGATTAGGTCTTTACACATTTTTGTAGATAATGGCTCTAGGAACAACATATGATAGAATCAACCATCTCTGGATATCCATGAGAAAGCTAATTTCAATTGAAAGTGGAAATTTCTTGTCAAATTTTGTAGACACAGATTTTTAAAACATTATAATTGATTACATAATTGTTGTATAGTACTAACATTGCATTAATCTGAAAGAGCAATCTGTTAGCTATCCATAAATACAACTTTTATAAATTTTCAATCATTATAAAGAAAGTTACAGCATTTTAAACCTAGGGAATTGGAGGCATAAAATCTTTGTATTGTGCTACCTTAAATATTAACTTTATTTGTGTATATTTAGGTCAATTTTTGTAGATTTTTTCAATGATTTAAATTGTTTTTGGCATAATTGGCCTTGGCGTTCCAAAAAGTTTTCATATTTATTAATTTTATATCAAAATTGGAAACTTTTGGTAACAACATATACAAAACATTTTGGATTGTAGGTGGTGGCCAAGGTTTTCCTAAAGCTTTTAGTTCTGAAAATTGCACAAAATCATCATACTTTGACAAAATGTCCAAAATTGACTTGCTTAAACTTGAGAATATTATGTACTTTTATGGCAAGAACCAGGATAATGCAAGAAAGCCTTTATAGGGGGTCTATTTGGGGGGGGGGGGGGGGGAGGGGGTTCCAATCACGGATCCTGCTTACTTTTTTGTCAGATTCCTGTATCCCGCTTACACTATGTACATAAGCAATTCTCATTTTTTTGTCATTTCCGTTTTCACGACACAATAATTTGACTTTCACGCGTCACGCTTACAAAAAATCTGCAATCATGCTTAGAACCCTATGAGACCACTTTACAAACTTGTTTATGCCTGCAGAAGTTTTTTAGATTATTGTAGCTAGTTGTTTCTTTTCCCAGTAAACTTGCATTTGGAGGAAAAGGACAGAGGAAGAAGAAGAGCGTTATAGATGCTAACAAGAATATAAAAAAATGCATGGATGAATTGGAAACAAAAATGAAGAGTTCTATAGATAAAAATATATATTTTGCGAAAGTCAGTGGTATTGATGTAGTGTCTTGGAAAATCATTGATTGCTTAGTTGAGGATGAGGTAATGATAAGCAAAAGATTATGTTGATACCTTTATCAAAGTTTATACTCTTTAAAGTTTATTGAAACTAAGTGTGAAAAATTTTGATATATTTTTTAAACAGACTATGTATGTCTCTTATATGTGTTAATGCACATGCTATTTTGGTAATTTTGATTAGTAATTAGAGTAATGATACAACAACGATATGAATTACAACTGTCATGATCATCATTTTTTCAGAGACAATGCAGGGCCTTAAGGGCATACGATACAGTTTTGACCCTGTATTTAAAGTTTCATGAAAATTTCCATATAGCTATTTTTTGCCTTGCTACTTTTTGAGTTAAATTAGGTCGAAATTTTGTATATTTGCTCAAAATTCGAATTTGTGGCCGTATTTTTCTTTTAGAAAGAAAGACATACCTTTTTCGTTTTAAAAGATAAACACAAATTGTTTTTTTTTTTAAATAATTTGTAATTTCTGTATTTTATATAAGTATCCTAAAAGTTTATGCATTTCTTTTATTCAGAAATACCTCATATTTATCAAATGGTCATGAATTTAGAAATAAACATCATTTTTTGCTGTATATTTATCTAAATTAAAAAAGTTGCACAATTTATAGTTTTATAAAATTTGGTCCATATAATCTCCCTGCAAAATGAAACAAAATGTCGTTTTAAAAAATAGGGGTCCATGCACTTGTTTTCAAATTGCATTTTTTCCCAATATGTCACAGTTTGACATCGCCAAATAACATTTTACGTTAGCAACGTCATTACCTCCCCTGTAACTGTATTGTATGCCCTTAATTACAATACCCCACCTCCTAAATGCCAATCATATTGACCACGTTACTAATTCATCTTAAATCATTACATGTACTTTTCAATAAAATCTCAGTACACAAATATTTGGCCACACATTTGAATACACAAATATATTACTTTACACTACATGAAATGATGCTGTAAATTATGTCTAAAGATAAATGTTTCGACCAATAAATATTCGATTCAGAATTATAACATGTTATGTATATGGGACTATTATAGTCCCAGCATTTATTGACTAAATTATCATGATTATAATGTTGTTGATAGTTGATACTTAAGGGCATACGATACAGTTTTGAACCTGTATTTACAAGTTGATGAAAATTTGCATATAGGTTATTTTTTACCTGATTAAATCAAATCTGTGATAAAAAATATACCTTCATGTGCTACTTTTTGAGTAAAATGAGGTCGAAATTTTGTATATTTGGCTCAAAATTCAGATTTGTGTCCGTATTTTCTTTTTCGAATGAAAGACATAACTTTTTTGTTTTAAAAGATAAACACAAATTGTTTTTTGTTAAATAATCGGTAATTTCTGTATTTTATAAGTATTATTAAAAATATGCAATTTTTATTCAGAAATAACTCATATTTATCAAATGTTCATGAATAGAGGAAAAAACGTCATTTTTTGCTGCATGTTTATCAAAATTTAAAAAATTGCGCTATTTATGGTTTTATAAAATTTGGGTCACATAATCTCCTTGCAAAATGAAACAAATTGCTGTTTTCAAAAATAGGGGTCCATGCACTCGTTTTCAAATTAAATCAGTTTGAATGATAAAAATCAGTCGAAAAATGCATCTTTTCCCGATATGTCATGGTTTGACGTTGCGAAAATATCATTTTACTTTAGCAACGTCATTACCTTTCCTGTAACTGTATCGTATGCCCTTAACTATTACCGGTAATTGGGAAGAATCTTTGATTTTGATAAGGGTCTTCCATGGTTTTATTTTCTATCTTAGATTGTTGATGAACGTGTTCAAATTGCAAAACCTAAGAAATTCTGGAAGGAAAATCAAGGAAGTCCAGGATGTCATTCACCAAGAAACTCCAAGAGAACACAAGGGTCACATGTAAATATAGCTTTTGAAGGAACAATGATGAACATTATGCAGTATTAATCTATATTCAATATTATACTACTTACTAAAAGATATACATCGCTTAATTTGTATGAGATAAAAGTAATAAAACATATTTTGTGAAAGGGTATAATAATTAAAAAATAATAAAATAAAATATTTTTCATGTAAAAAAAATGTATATAAAAAATTCTGAAGTTGATTTTTTCTTAAGATTTTGATATAACATTCCGAAAGTGAAGTTATACATAATCAGGTGTAAACAGAAGAAATGGTTGTCCATGTGATTATTTTTATGCTAGAAACATAAATGCTGGAAAACTCCCATTTTTGGAGCTAAATTACATCATTGTGTATTCTTCATACAACACAGTCTTCCAACTATTTCCATACACAAATCATTAAACAAATTACTGTTGTATATGAAATTATTGATGACAGAAAAGTATTCAATTCAGTCTTCATTTTCATAGAATTTTATACCTCTGCAGTAGATTTCATATATTTAAATATAAAACATTTTTGTTTTTCTTTGCAAATACAGATTTGATGACCTAAGTGAATTTACCAGGAGTTTTGGTTGCTTAATTTATATGATTAACAATAATGTGAAATAACAAGTTAAATTTGGAAGCATCATTATCTGCGCTTCGTTGCTACTGTAGTTGTATGCCAAGAAATGAAGATTTTTAATTCAGAAATTATTGCATGCATTTATTATTGTGATTTTGTCATTTTAGAAACATCTGTTTGATTCATATAAAATATTTCAAAATGCGCTTTTTTATTGGCTAATATTGCTATTATAACCCTATACCATTTTTTCTCAATAATAAAAACATCGCAATAATTTCTGAATCTACAGTATTCTAATTGTATTTAAGGAAAAACATAGAAGATCAAAATCACTTCCAAGATTTCACCAGAGAGAAATACATGGACATGCTGGAAGTCCAGTAAGTAGATCTTCGTCAAAATATTTGTTTTATAGGCATTCAACAATTAATGTTAAGTATATGTGAAATTTGATTTTGATGGTTTTAAAATTATCTACCATGATCGCCTGGTTCTTCACCCTGACTCTTGCTGCCTTTCCTGGAAAGCTGCAGTATACCAATTATAGGTATTACACTAGTGATGGTTGCAGCATAATCTTTTTGTGTTAAGCTTTATATTTCAGAAGGTAGAAGATCTTGATGCTTCATTTCTTAAATGCAGATACCTTACACTACAAAGTTTCCATCAATCATATGTTCATTACCCTTGACCTCATTTTATTGTTCAGCATCTGCTTGAGTTTTTTTGGCATGCAGATTTTTCAGTTGTTATGAGTAATTTGCTATATAAGAGTTCCTTGAAACATCTATATGTTTGTCTGACAGAGTTCACATGACCTGGACCTCATTTTATTGATCATTGATCAAGGTTAAAGTAACAGGATTATGTCTTTTTCTCAAATACTATAAATATTAGAGCAACTATATTTGGTGTTTGGAATGATTGTAATAGGTACAAGTGAGTCTGGAAGGTTTCATCTGACCATGACCTAATTTTCATGGTGTATTGGTCAATAATAAGTTTTTCTGTCTTTGTTTGTCTTTCAAGTATTATAATCAATAGGTCAACTATGTTTGGTGTATGAAATCATTGTAAGGTGTACATGTCTTTATGGTAGGTATCATCTAACCTTGACCTCATTTTCATTGGTCCATGTTAATTTTTTCTGTCTTTGTCTGTTTTTATACTACTATAAGCAATTGGTCAACTAAATTTTGTAAATGGAATGGAGTGTACATGTCTGCCTGACAGGTATCAATTGACCTTAACCTCATTTTTATGGTTCAATGATAAATGTTATATTTTTGTGTTTTGGTCTGTATTTTAAAGACTATAATTAAGCAAAAGATCAGCTATATTAGCCTGATTGTCTGTCTTGAAAGTATAATCTTACCTTGACCTCATATTCATGGTACATGCTTATTGTTAAGTGTTTGTGCTTTTGTCTCTTTGTCAATTATGTAGCAATAGTTCAACTTGTATATTTATTTAGGGTATCAAAAATTTGTAATGTGCATAATAAGTCTTGACAGGATTTATCTGACCTTGCCCTTATTGTGATAGATCTTTAAAAATGTAAAGTTTCTGTAACACTTTTAGTAAAACCTCTTATAATTGCAGAAACAAACCCAATGGTCTATGTTTTTTCATGTTCCATTATTTCTGTTTTTTTGCCCCACCTACATTAGTAGCGGGGCATTATGTGTTCGGGTCTGGTCTGTTCTTCCATTCATCTGTCATTTAATTGTACTGTTCATTTGTCTGTTCCCCTTCAGGTTGAAGTTTTTGGTCAAGGTAATTTTTGATGAAGTGGATGTAAAATCAACTTTAACATGTTTAAACTTATTCATGTTATTACACATGTTCCCTTTGAAATGATTTTTCAAATCTAATGCCAAATTTGAGTTTGACCCCAATTTCACAGTCCACTGATCATAGAAAAAATAGTGTGAGTCGGGCACTCATTTTCTATGGACACATTTTTGTTTAAAGATTTTTATGCCCCACCTACAATAGCAAAGGGGTATTATATTTTCTGGTATGTGGTTCTGTTCGTCAGGCTGTCTGTCTGCTTGTCTGTCTGTTATGCTTCAGGTTAAAGCTTATGGTCAGGATAGTTTTTGATGAAATTGAAGTCCTATCAACTTTAAACTACTACTCAATGTTCCCTATGATATGATCTTTCTTATTTGAATGCCAAATTAGATTTTGTACCCAAATTTCACAGTCCCCTTAACATAGAAAATGAATATGTGAGTGGGACATCCATATACTATGGACACATTCATGTTTTCTCAGATATTTCCCTTCAAGTAACTTCTCAAATTAAACTGAAACCAAACAAAATCACAACCAACCAAAATAACAACCAACACTTCAAATTGAATACAGAGTATATGGTCTACATTCAAGTGTAAAATAAAATTTCTTTTTTAGCTCACTTGGCCTCCTTCGTCTGTTGTCCGTCATTGTCGTCTGTCGTCATCGTCCGTAGTCGTCATTAACCTTTACATTTTGATTTTCTCCTAGAGAACCACTGAACGGAATGAAACTAAACATGGCATGAATGTTCCTTATGAGGTACTGACCAAGTGTTGTTACTTTGTAGCCGATCCATCATTCAAGATGGCCGCCAACGGGGGGACTTAGTTTTACATAGGACTTTATGGGAAATGCATACAAATGACTTCTTTTAGAGAACCACTGAATAGAATGAAACCAAACATTGCATAAATGTTCCTTATGAGGTGCTGACCAAGTGTTGTTACTTTGTAGCGGACTCAACATCCAAGATGGCTGACAGCGGGGGACTTGGTTTAACATAGGACCCTATGGGAAATGCATACAAATGACTTCTTTTAGAGAACCACTGAATGGAATGAAACCAAACATAGCATGAATGTTCCTAATGAGGTACTGACCAAGTGTTGTTACTTTGTAGCCGATCCATCATTCAAGATGGCCGCCAACAGGGGGAGTTAGTTTTACATAGGACTTTATGGGAAATGCATACAAATGACTTCTTTTAGAGAACCACTGAATAGAATGAAACCAAACATTGCATAAATGTTCCTTATGAGGTGCTGACCAAGTGTTGTTACTTTGTAGCGGACTCAACATCCAAGATGGCTGACAGCGGGGGACTTGGTTTAACATAGGACCCTATGGGAAATGCATACAAATGACTTCTTTTAGAGAACCACTGAATGGAATGAAACCAAACATAGCATGAATGTTCCTAATGAGGTACTGACCAAGTGTTGTTACTTTGTAGCCGATCCATCATTCAAGATGGCCGCCAACAGGGGGAGTTAGTTTTACATAGGACTTTATGGGAAATGCATACAAATGACTTCTTTTAGAGAACCACTGAATGGAATGAAACCAAACATTGCATAAATGTTCCTTATGAGGTGCTGACCAAGTGTTGTTACTTTGTAGCGGACTCATCATCCAAGATGGCTGACAGCGGGGGACTTGGTTTAACATAGGACCCTATGGGAAATGCATACAAATGACTTTTTTTAGAGAACCACTGAATGGAATGAAACCAAACATAGCATGAATGTTCCTAATGAGGTGCTGACCAAGTGTTGTTACTTTGTAGCCGATCCATCATCCAAGATGGCCGCCAACAGGGGACTTTGTTTAACATAGGACCCTATGGAAAATACATACAAATTTCTTCTTTTAGAGAACCACTGAAATGTTGTTACTTTTCAGCCAAATTTTATCTTTTTTTATATACCGGTAATTTCAAAAACCCAAGAAAAGTCAGGTGAGTGATACAGGCTCTTGAGAGTCTCTAGTTTTTAAATCATGCAAGATGTGCAAGATGTTATTTTTCTGAACATACCTTAAACACAGAATATACATTTATTTTTTAGAGAGAGAAAAGAACACTATACTTTAATGATGATGAGGATGTGGATGGTTTTAAGTATGTATAAATTTAAGCTACCTATTTTTGCCTACCTCCACATCATTTGCTTTATGCTAGGATAGTTGACTATGTTAAAACATTATATATTTGATGCCAAGCAAAATGCTCCTTGGAACTTTCTTCATTATAATATACTGTAAATTATTATTGCAAATCTGATTCTGTTGCATTTTTTACAATAATACCTGAATTTACAGTAATTATTTTTCAAATGAAATGATTTTTTTTACTCAGCATTATCATCTTAATTACAGTGTTGATGCCTTCATAAATCCAAGTACATATACAGCCGGAACAGGTGCTCAAAGTGAAACCTACTATAAATGTCTGAATTCTGTATTAGAAAAACAGAAGAAGATAGGTCTGAAGAAAGAATTTCTGAGGTAAGCAATATGCAGTGATCGGGAAGGTCGTGCGCCCTGCGCATATTGACAAAAAATGGTGCATACAGTGACAAATATAAGCGCCCACGTGGCGCACGATATTTCAAGTTCACTTCGTTTTGAAACGCTTAGATATCGTCAAATGGATTGCCGACCGTGTTCCGTGCCGCCATGTGTGTGTACACAACTGTGCAATGATCCTCCAATAACGTCTCGGGTGTTTCACTATGATAATAGAACCATGCGGTTTAACGCGTCGGGTGTTTTCCTATTGTAATAATAGAAATATGTGATCTAACTGATAACCCGAAAAACGTAATTAACCATCATTCATGATAAAAAAAAATTATAAACAACTTTAAATTTGTGAAATTTGGCTAGTACAGACGAGATTTAACTCTAATAATAATCTCATTTAGTTTAGCTTGCTATTATTTTGATTGAAGAACCCCAAAGACTTTTTAGGAATATAGTTTTTGTCTCCATAAAAGACGCTTAACTGTCCTTGTCATTTTTTGGTCTTTGGCTAGTTTTGACATTTTGTAAACATGACTTCAGCGATTTGTTGTTTTGTTCTATGAATTAATGGTACTCTATACTGTTATTCTTGTCACCTTGATGAAGTTATAATAATACAAGAAGTGCAGAGGAAATGCCTGAAATGTCCTCTGATACGGAACGTCTGGAATAAGAATGGTATCGACGAAGACCCAAATTTAATGTACAAAAAAACATAAACATGAAAAAGGCAACAGTACCAGTTTAAACATTGTAAATAAGGTTAACTTAAATATTGTTCGGGTTGGAAGAAGTCATTGTATTTCATTGAAATTGAAATTACAAAATCACATGAATGATATCCATGATTTTATTTAAAATCATAAAGGTAAGTATCAACACCTCTTTGCCAAAATATACTGATACTTTTTTTTTTTTTTTACAGAAGTCAATTCAAATGGCTCACTCATTTGGCAACATGGCCCATTATTTTTTTAAATGGCCCATTGAATTTTTTTTAGGGGCCCTGGGCCCATAGGGAAAAAAACCTTCCAGATCACTGAATATGTATGCTACTCTTAGATCTTTTTGTAGAAATTATAATAAATATGTTAGCAGGAGAGATTTGTGTCTCTTGTATGGTTCAATAGACATCTTTCAATTTTGATGTCCTAGTTTGACATAAAAGCAATAAATATACCTCACAGCCTGTTTTCACAGTTCACCTTTAATTGATTAAAGGATATTTGGATCGAACTTCATGGAATTTTTTCGGAAAACTATAACAGAAGCTTCTTCATAATCTAGCAGTGAACTATTTTGTTTTTAATTTGTTAGTATTATTCCCCTTCCTTAGTGATAGATGGATTTAGTGCTTTTTTAGAATACAATTATTTTTAAATACTGTCTTTTGTTAAGAGTTTCAAATATGAAAAAACTTTTACCAATCATCATCGATTTACGGGAAGTTTGTACAGAAGCTTTATCATCACGATATTACATTTCTAGAGTAAAATTATGATTTTTCAGTGTTTCACTTCAAAATGCACTGTTTGTATAGTCTTTTTGAGGATATTTAAACTTGGAAAACTGAGAAAGAAATACACAGAATTTTACAGAACTTGGAAGGAAGCTTCTGCATAATTAACTGACTTTATAGTACTTTAAATTTAGAAATTATTGTGATGTTTTTATTATTGCGATAAAATGCAACAGGATTATAATCCCAATAATTTAAACTTGCATTTTGAAATTTTTATATAAGAATAAACATGATTATTCTCAATATCGCCAAAAATAACTTGTATTTTAGATGTTTCAGTCTGAAATGACCAATAATAAATGAACGCAATAATTTCTGAGTTTACAGTATCATGGTAACAAGGGAGGTTTTGGGTTTCAAACCTAGCAAAGACTAGGTGATTTTGCTGATTTCATGCCTAACAGCAAGAGAAAGATGAAAAACCTGTCAGCCAGTAGTCAGAATATTTAACCAGGGTAGGGTGTCATTTTGTGAACTATGACATTGAAAATCCAGATCCTTGTGTAGTTGCTGTAGTAGAAAGTTGGGCTCACATGAAAATCATTACATTTTTATTTTTTTATGTCTCTGTAATAATTTGTACATAATCAACTTGACACTGTTCTTTTTCAACCAATAAAGTCATTTGTGTCTCCTGAACCTCTCCAATTAAAAGTTCTTCACCTAAATTAATTTTATTATATCAGAAAAACAGATGTATGTGCTGAGTGTGAAAAAAAAGAACAACATGTGAAGCGATATAGAGCAGAAAGAGATGAACTCAAATTAGACAAGAAAAGATTGGAAACAGTTATGGTCGGGTAAGATTATGAAGTTTCATTCATTTATTAATGAGAAATATGATGGTCTCAGAAGTTTTATTCAATAAAAAATGAAAAATATGATGGTCTCTTTATACTATCTTTTCAACAAACTGGGTACATTCATGCATTTATTATTGTAAGTTTCAGAGAATTGACAAAAAAGCAAAATTTATTTTAGTGATTTCATGGCAAATCATGCACTTCTTGAAACTCCTAGAAACTCCTTTTTTTGCTAAAACTACTGTACCACTTTAACTTTGAAGATATGAAAAAAGATATCTTAGAATAGTAACTTCTTATTTTCAACATTTATATGTCTCATCAAGCTTCAAAGAGTTCAAATTTAAAAAAAATTAAATATTTTTTTCTATCCCTCCCTCCTCTTTGAAATTTCTGTTAAATATCTTAGAACTTAATTGGCCGCTTTCCATGAGTATTTATACTGGTAACATTCCCAAGTCATGTCTATACAAGGTGAAGCATACAGATCATATCTTAGAACCAGTAGGTAAACAAAACAAAATACCTATGAATATAAAATTTCTCCCCTAAAGAGGCATGGTTTGTTAAATAGCTCTACTTACAAAGTGTAACCTACAGATACATGTTTAAGATATCAGGAGATATTTAACCTGTAACCTGTAGGTGTCATCATATAATATTAGTTGGTGTCAAGAGTTAATTTCTAATAGGCGATACATCACTAAATCCTATAGATGAAGTATGATGAAATTCAAATATATTTTTTTTGTTCAATTTTTCATTAGTCTATCAAGAGAAAGGAATGATGCTATTTCAAAACTACAGATAATAGATGATGAAAATAGTGAAAAATTTGAAAGTTTGAAAAGACAGTAAGTGCTTTAAATAAACGAGTTCCTCGAATATTTCCTAATAATTTAGTAATTTTGTTTAAACTTATAGATCAAGTTACAATAAATGGACTATGTCGTAAAGTTTTGCATACATAACCGTGCTTTCTTTAGAAATTTTTATGTATTTTGAAAGAATTCAATCAGGGATATTTCAGAAATAAAAGAGATAATGGTATTTTCTTTTATTTTAAGTAGATAAAGGAAGATGTGGTGTGAGTGTCAATGAGACAACTCTCCATCCAAATAACAGTTTATAAAAGTAAACCATTATAGGTCAATGTACGGCCTTCGAAACGGAGCCTTGGCTCACATCGAACAAGAAGCTACAAAGGGCCCCAAAATTACTAGTGTAAAACCATTCAAATTGGAAAACAAACAGTCTAATCTATATGAAAAACGAGCAAATGAGAACATGTATAAATTATATAAACAAACAACAACTCCTGTACATCAGATTAAGGTATGATTCAAAGATGCAAAGTTGTATGCAAAGTTTTACCAAAATCTGTGAATAAATAAACTCATCATAGATACCAGGATTAAAATTTTAAATTTACTCCAGACACACGTTTCGTCTACAAAAAGACTCAACAGTGAAGCTCGAATCAAAAAATGTTCAAAGGGCCAAATAGAGTATGAAGTGAAAGAGCATTGAAGACCAAAAATTCCTAAAAGTTTTGCCAAATACAGCTAAGGTAATTTATTCCTGAGGTAGAAAAGCCTTAGTTTTTCAAAAATTCAAAGTCTTGTTAACAGTTAATTTATAATTATAAACATATCAATGATAACTCAAGTCAACACAGAAGTGCTGACTACTCAACTTGATACCCTTGGGGAAATCAATCTCCACCAGCAGTGGCATAGCTCATTTACTGTTCCTTGACATTAATTAGTGAACAAATCTGGTTTGATTTCTCATATTGTCAAAATACGATTAGAAATTACAAACCTGTATTGATGATTTAATAAACAAAAACAGTTTTGGGATAAGAAAAGCAATTTCACACGAAAAAACAGATACATATGGAAAAAAACACCCAGACCCCATGAGTTTGATGTGTACTCAAGTGTCCAGGAAGGGTAAGCAGCTCCTGGTTTTTGCAAGACACATCTTTTTTGTACAACCATCCTGTGTTTATTTTAAGTCAGAATTTTGCTCAGTATGAATACTTAGGAAAGGACATAAGCTCTCTTGTGACAAATGAGTTGAGAGATATATATAGATATAATCTCCATACACAGGTGCTGCTATAATGTTGTAATATAAAAAAAGGATTAATTTCTAAAATTGTTTTAAGTTTTACCCTTGTCTGTCAGTATTTCTGTCTCTGTTACCCATGAACACATTCTTCAAATAATGTATTTCTTCATTATATAGAATAGCAAGAGAGAAGAATGAGACTTCTACAAAACTCCAGATAAAAGCAGTTAAAAATATTGAACTTGTAAACAAAATTGAAAATTTGGAAAGACAGTAAGTGCTTTTTATAAACGTTATATAAATTTATAACAACACAAAAAAAATCTGCTATGTACTAGTGGATATTTCAATGTTAAACCTTGTAACATAAGTAAAGTTGAATATCACTTATATAAGTGGTGTGTCAGTAAATTTTCTGTCATCTAATTGCATGTAAACTATGTTTGAAAGGAAAATCTTGATTTTATTCTAAATTTAAATTAAATACAGCTGACATGCATTGGTGCCTCTGTAATGGCTGTCTTACCATTCTCTAGTTGTTTTCAAAAATGCAAATTATGTGATAATTCAAAGTAAGAAATTATAGTAAATAGACTGATATATTGATTTTTATGTTATTTTCATTACAGAATAACCAATATTTTCATTATTTGTCATTTGTAACAATTCCAATATAAAGCCTTGTTCTTTTCAATCAGGAATGAAAACAATTCAGATGTCTTGTTACTGTCAAAGTATTTCCTCAAAAAGTCCAGAGATATTTTATACGATTGCAAATTTTTTTTGCAATGTATAATACTATCATGTTGTTGTCGGTGTCCTCGTCTGCATCTTTGTCCGAAGACGCATTTAGTGTCCGGACAATAACTTTAGTTTAAGTGAATGGATGTCTATAATTTTTTACAGCATAGTGAATTGGTCAAAAGCAAAAAATATATTAATTAAAATCATATAACCAATTCTAAATTCTTTGACCACAGTTATTCTGTGTCAGAAACCTATTGTGTGTCAAATATTTAATTACAATCCAAATTCAGACCTGTATCAAGCGCAAACATTATGTCCATTTTTGTTTTTGATCTGAATCAATTTCTCACTGTCAAACTTGCTGTTGACTTAGACCACCAAAGATCTCTTACACATCTAATTCTACAATGCCCAAAAAGTAAGATTTAAAAGGAAAGCTACTGATTGTATATACTTACTTGCAAACATACTTCTTATTAATCAATAACAACTGGGACCTTAAACAAGTTTTACAGCAAATGGGTGAGATACACATTACAAGATTTTTGAATGTTTATGAAGTCCTTGAAAAACAGATAACTTTTATAAGCTTCATGAAAAAGGATTGTCAAGAATATAATCAAGCTTTTTATTTAAAATGAGAGTGTTAAAAATAAATCTTTCCTCAGATTATAAATATTCAATTGAACTTTACAGGATTTTGAATGCAGAGTCAGATGACACATATTCTTTAAAAACCAGAAGTCTGGAGAAGACAATAGAGAATCTAAAGAAAACAATCGTAGAAATGCAAATAAGGTTTGAACAGCATTTATCCATAAAAAGTATATACAAACTGCATATCTGCAAAGTGTTTTTAGAAAATGACGCTTCAGCCGCATTGTTCTGATACCATTGACCAGAACAACAGGAAGTTGATTATTGCCTCCGCCTACAGCATTGGTTTCATATTTACTATTTTACAAACTAACTGGTATCTGCTTGTATTCCACTACACTCGAACAAAATGTTGTACATGTAGTCGGACCGGAACCAGTTTACATACTTTATTTTATTTACAACAAAAATCTTGACCTGTCCATAGAAAGGCTTGTATAGTCCGCGGTTTTATTCTCCAAAATTGGACCTTCCAGAGGGGACTATAGAGTACAATAAGCAAGAAATAAAAGAACAAGTTCAATTTCGCGGCGAAGTGGCTTGTTTACGTTCAGACATCTTTGTTTTTGATATTGTAGAGGGCGCTCTCATCATTTTTCAAACTAATAATTTTAACTCATCCATATTAATAAGTTATTTCGATTTAATATCATTTTAAAACTGATAAATATAAAAACTAAACCTTTCATTACAAATTTCTTGTTTCTTTTTAATGCAATGGTTGAAATAAACTGGTATCTGCTAGATTGATACGATCCAAACATAGTAAAAATAACAACCGTAAATCAGCTTAGAATTTGTAAACTACAAAACGTAATCGGTTATTGTTTGTTCCGTTATGGTGTTTCATACCGACTTATGTGGTTTGTATAAGCTTAAGACCCTTCAAACATTAATGTGATAGATATATTAAAGACTGTTTTACAAAAGGATGGAACTGTTTTACTTTCAAAGTCGTATTATAGTGATATCTGTCATGTACGGATTTCGACTCTCACCGGTTAAATTCTTTAAAATGTACATGAACCCCCAAACATGTGAAAGTTGATGTTTTTGGACAATCCCTTCCTTAGGTATTTAACTCTTTTTGCTTAAATACTGAAAAAAATTCTGGCAACCCCTTACTTATTTTTACTCTTTTGGCTTAAAATACTGTTAAAAATATATATTTAACATGGGTGACGAATTGATTATATCAGGTGTCGATTTAACCAGGTGCCGATTTGACCAGGTGCCAATTTAACCAGGTGCCGGTTTGACTAGAATTCTTTGAAATTACCTGAGTTTCATAAGACCTTTGACAGTAACGAAAAGATAATTTACCTAAAATTTTGTGGGGAGAAGGGGGTTCGGACTATGTACCAGTGAGAAATATACAAGCCTTTTTACTCTATTTATTTGTACAATTCAGGCAGTCTTGACCTATTCATTTGTCTTAAAAAAAACAGCCAGTTGTCATCTTCACTTCACACACACACATATACGAATATCAATTATATGCATACGAGACATGTTACATTGTTAAACAAATTACGGTATGTGAAAATCAAGACTTTCATAAAAAATATCCCAATATTAGAGACAGTGGCGTCATTTTTCCTCAGAGTTTTCAGCTCTTTGATTAAGACTTTATACCTTGATATTTCATATTGCTATACTTTATTTTTATTATACCCCACGCAACGAAGTTGCGGAGGGTATAATGTTTTTGACCCGTCCGTCCGTCCGTCCGTCCGTCCGTCCGTCCGTCCGTCCGTCCGTCCGTCCGTCCGTCAGTCCTGTTTCTTGTCATCGCAACTCCTCTCAAACCACACAACAGAATTTCACAAAACCTTTTCAGATGAAAAGGACATACTATGTAGTTGTGCATATCGACAGGAAATTGCAATTTAATTTTTTTTATAAGAGTTATGCCCCTTTGAACTTATTTGCTTATTGTACTACTGCAACAGTTTGTCATCGCAACTCCTCTGAAACTACACAACAGAATTTCACGAAACCTTTTTAGATAATAAGTACATACTTTGTAGATGTGCATATCGACAGGAAATTACGATTCAAATTTTTTCTAGGAGTTACCCCCCTTTGAACTTATTTACTTTATTGTACTACTGCAACAGTTTGTCATCGCATCTCCTCTGAAACTACACAACAGAATTTCATGAAATGTTTTAAGATAATAAGGACATACTATGTAGATGTGCATATCGACAGGAAATTACGATTCAATTCTTTTTCTAGGAGTTAATCTCTTTGAACTTATTTGCTTTAAGGTACTACTTCAACAGTTTGTCATCTCAACTCCTCTGAAACCACACAACAGAATTTCATGAACATTTGTAGATAATAAGGACATACTATGTAGATGTGCATATCGACAGGAAATTACAATTCAATTTTTTTTCTAGGAGTAACGCCCCTTTGAACTTATTTGCTTCAATGTACTTCTGCAACAGTTTGTCATCTCAACTCCTCTGAAACCACACAACAGAATTTCATGAAATTTTGTAGATAATAAGGACATACTATGTTGATGTGCATATTGACAGGAAATTATTATTCAATATTTTTTCTTATACATTTTTTTTTTCTTACACTTATTTAATTTCTCCAATGACAATGTGGGGACGTGGGGTATGTGAGCGTGCTCACTAAGGTTCTTTAATTATGCCCTTTTATGGTCATTATGTTTTCTGGTCTGTGCATCGGTTGGTTCGTTTGTCCATTTGTTCGTTTTTCCGTCCGTTTGTCCTGCTTCAGGTTAAAGTTTTTGGTCAAGGTAGTTTTTGATGGAGTTGATGTCAAATCAACTTGAAACTTAGTACACATGTTTCCTATGATATGATCTTTCTAATTTTAATGCCAAATTAGAGATTTTACCCCATCTTCACGGTCAATTGAACATAGAAAATGATAGTGCGTTTATCCAACATTTTTGTAGACAAAACCCAACTACTTACAGCTTTTACTAGTACTGTAATTGAAATTATCCTTGATCAACTGCAAGGAGAATACTATTATTTTTATGCCCCACCTACGATAGTAGAGGGGCATTATGTTTTCTGGTCTGTGCGTCCGTTCGTCCGTCTGTTCGTTCGTCCGTTCGTCCGTTCGTCCGTCTGTCCCGCTTCAGGTTAAAGTTTTTGGTCAAGGTAGTTTTTGATGAAGTTGAAGTCCAATCAACTTGAAACTTAGTACACATGTTCCTTATGATATGATCTTTCTAATTTAAATGCCAAATTAGAGTTTTGACCCCAATTTTACGGTTCACTGATAGAAAATGATAGTGCAAATTTCAGGTTAAAGTTTTTGGCTTCAGGTTAAAGTTTTTGGTCAAGGTAGTTTTTGATGAAGTTGAAGTCCAATCAACTTGAAACTTAGTATACATGTGCCCTATGATATGATCTTTCTAATTTAAATGCCAAATTAGAGTTTTGACCCCAATTTTACGGTTCACTGAACATAGAAAATGATAGTGCAAATTTCAGGTTAAAGTTTTTGGCTTCAGGTTAAAGTTTTTGGTCAAGGTAGTTTTTGATGAAGTTGAAGTCCAATCAACTTGAAACTTAGTATACATGTGCCCTATGATATGATCTTTCTAATTTAAATGCCAAATTAGAGTTTTGACCCCAATTTTACGGTTCACTGAACATAGAAAATGATAGTGCAAATTTCAGGTTAAAGTTTTTGGTCAAGGTAGTTTTTGATGAAGTTGAAGTCCAATCAACTTGAAACTTAGTACACATGTTCCTTATGATATGATCTTTCTAATTTTAAAGCCAAATTAAACTTTTGACCCCAATTTCACGGTCCACTGAACATAGAAAATGAAAGTGCATGTTTCAGGTTAAAGTTTTTCAGGTTAAAGTTTTTGGTCAAGGTAGTTTTTGATGAAGTTGAAGTCCAATCAACTTGAAACTTAGTACACATGTTCCTTATGATATGATCTTTCTAATTTTAAAGCCAAATTAAACTTTTGACCCCAATTTCACGGTCCACTGAACATAGAAAATGAAAGTGCATGTTTCAGGTTAAAGTTTTTGGTCAAGGTAGTTTTTGATGAAGTTGAAGTCCAATCAACTTGATACTCAGTACACATGTTCCCTATGATATTATCTTTCTAATTTTAATGCCTAATTATATTTTTTATCCAATTTCATGGTCCATTGAACATGGAAAATGATAGTGTGAGTGGGGCATCCGTGTACTTTGGACACATTCTTGTTTATTCCAAATTCAGACAGCTGAGTATTTACATTTTATTCAGGGAAAAACATCACTGTATACAAAAATTTATTGTTAGGTGTGGCTCAGAGCATTGTCTTTCGTATATTTCTATTACATACACATATATATACACATTTTCTTTATGCATGAATTAGTTTTTGTGTGAAAGTAAGTAATTTTTTGTACTAGAAATAGGAATAAGTGGTTATAATTTGTAATATTATATGTGAAATTAACACAATTTGAATGCATGTTTATAATGAATTAATTTACTACTCAGAAATACATTGGACATTATGTTGGCTGTCCGAATTAATCTTTATATAAATAAATAATTTATGATTTACAGACTCAAAAGGATATTTCTATAACCATGATAACAGTAGGCTACCAATTTTACTGCATCAAAATCTACATTTTGACAATCAATGTCTATTCAGTGATGACGACTTAATTTATGTGGACAAAGATAACTTAAATCCTATATATATTTAGATGAATAAATTGTGTTCATTTATTTTAAACTAATAGCCTATTCTTCAAAAACTTAGTTAGACATCTTCTGATAAAATGTTGAAGAAGCTTTATTTAGATGATTATGCTATAGATTTATAGATTATTGTTAATCATCTCAACGAGATTGTTTTTCTGCTTGAGCCAGTACGGTGAAAGTGAGAAAAGCAATCAAGTTAATTTGACCATTGATAATCTGTTTATTGCTATTTTATCTATGCCGACGTTGTCAATTAACGCCACATGCTCCCTTAGTTTCTAGCGATAATTTTTCATATCACTCAACTCCGCTGAGAAAGGAAATTATCAGTCAGCAACATCAAAGGAAAATTTTGTAAAATAGTGAAGATAATACATAGATTTTTTTGTGTCCCTTAGTTCCTATCCACAGCATACAGATACATTTAACAATGAAAAACTAATTTAAAACAGTTTGTGTCCGTCTTCAAATAACTTTTTGAGTTAATCTGCTTTAAAAGTTGTTATCTAAAGGGACACCTTCAAATTTAACTAAGTTAATGCTGACTTTCACATTCTTATAGTTATAATTAATATCATTTCACAGTGAAAAACAATGGCAGAATGCACTCAAAGAATCTAAACAAACTACTGAGTATCAAAAATCTTTGTTACAAAGATACAGGGAAGAAAAAAATACTGTTGAAATCAATTTATCAGATCATCAAATTGAAACTGACCAACTTCAATGTGAAAAAGATCACCTACAGAAAAGTAATGAAAATCTAAAAAATCTAAAGCAGCATGCAGAAGAACAAATTATTAGTTTGAAAAAAGAAATGAAGAAAAAGGATGAAGACTTTAATAATTTGAAAAAACAATTGATGGAAAAAAACAAAGACATTAATGATTTAAAAAAAGAATTGAAGGAAACAAACAAAGAACTACAACAGAGTAAACAGTTTAATGAAGAACTAAGTGAAGTATTGGAAAAGACTGAAAGAAAAAACCAAGAATTGCCTTCCAGGTAGATAATTTTGAAAACAGGAAAAAACAAATAGAGAGTGGATAAAAGATGGATTTAAAAGACTATAGTCAAAAGCAATTAAAAAAATGAGATGCTTTTGAGATTTAATTTTGTTGGTTATTTAATTCACTTTCTTGGTAAATGATATAGCATGCTATGCATATGACATATCCCTAAGTTTTGACAAATAGGAGTCATTCTTTATTGTTACTTTAATATGAATAGATTTTGAAATAACAAATGATACATCTAATAACTGCATGAAATGGACACATCCATGGAAGTTAAGCATCAATGGTATTAATTTCAAAACTTATTTATGGAAAATGAGGTTGAAGTTACCACACAATTACGTTAAATTTGTTATTTTTTTTTTAAGTAAACTGCTGCAAATAATATTTTGTATTGAGGAGGGGATATATTGTTCCCCTGCCCATCTGTTTATGATAGTAGAGGGGCATTATGTTTTCTGGTCTGTGCGTCCGTTCGTCCGTTCGTTCGTCCGTCTGTCCCGCTTCAGGTTAAAGTTTTTGGTCAAGGTAGTTTTTGATGAAGTTGAAGTCCAATCATCTTGAAACTTAGTACACATGTTCCTTATGATATGATCTTTCTAATTGTAAAGCCAAATTAAACTTTTGACCCCAATTTCACGGTCCACTAAACATTGAAAATGAAAGTGCATGTTTCAGGTTAAAGTTTTTGGTCAAGGTAGTTTTTGATGAAGTTGAAGTCCAATCAACTTGACACTTAGTACACATGTTCCCTATGATAGTATCTTTCTAATTTTAATGCCTAATTATATTTTTTATCCAATTTCACGGTCCATTGAACATGGAAAATGATAGTGCGAGTGGGGCATCCGTGTACTTTGGACACATTCTTGTTTTACATATTTCCATGTGCATTTTTAGGTCAAATTTTTTTAAATGGATATTGATTGAGAATTTAGATACATATAGTTGTAAAATACTACATGAGGATGTGCATACAGGAAAGGAATGATGGTTTAACATGATAAGGGGGAGCTTATTGAGTTAACATTGTTAACTTACTTCAATATTGCAGTATGTGGTAACATCTTGTTAGCACAACTTTCCCTGACTAGACTAGTATTGGAATATCTTAACACATTTGTAGCTACATCAATATGCTATAAGCATTGAGTGGTGGGGAATCCTTTGGTGTCTTCTGTTAAAGCTTTAGTTTGGTTAGTTTTGACATATTAATGACTTCAGCATTTTCCATTTTTTTTTAAGACAGTATAGATATGTATGGGTAATGTGTTAATGTTTTTTAAGAAAGAAAAAAATAAAATAAGTGATGCTTAACTTTCATCTTAGTGTATCTATATGCATGACAACAAAATTACTTTGTTTTACAAAATACTAACATATAGCATGACTAGTTTGATAGATGTCATGGTTTGTAATTTTATATGTTTAATATTTTGCTGAATATATAGGAGTGAACTATTGCTTTTAATAAGCTGCTACATTTATAGTTTGATAACATTTTACAATATTATGTTATAGAGAACAAAATCAGTTTATTCAACAGCAGGAAAACAATAGAATATTGGCTGAAAAAAACGAATCATTGAAGACTAAAATATATGAGATGGAACGCAAGTAAGCATGTTTATCCATTAAATTTCAGAACATATTTCAGAATAAAAAAAACACAATTAGAATTACAAAGGGACAATAAAGTGATAAATAAATGAAAGTCAATTAACACAATGGTCAAACGAAATAAAAACAAAAATACTGAAGCTCACAAAACATAACACAGAAAATAAAAAAATTAACAATTTAAAACCTATAAAATACAGGGAAACTCAAGTGCTCCAGAAGTATATTCAGTTTTCCTGCTCATATAGTGGCACATGTCCTTTTTTTTTTTTTTTTTTTTTTTTATATAAAACAAAAAAACCACTTTGTTTGTCTGTCTTCCCATCTGTATGTACTTTAGCCTGTTAGTTCATACAGACTTCAAAAGTGTGGGTAGTTGATTTCTTAACAATGTTTTGTAATTGCACACAAACTCCTAAATATACCTAACAAAATGACTTCATGTCTCATCAGTAGTTCAACATTGATGAACATGTTTACTTTTGGGATCTGTCGGAGATATAATTCCTTTTTTCGCTACTTTGAATTATGAGTGGGTTATTGTAATCATGATAATGCATTCTTGTTTATTCATGCGCTAAATACCAATCTGATGAGTAGCTAGAGCTCTTTTCAAGTATAACTGATTTGTGTAAATTGTTTTGAAGCTATATATGCTGTTACACCCAGGTAAAAAGGAAAGTTGAGCTCTCAGTAATCTCAGTACTCCACCACATTCTTATTTGGCTGTCCCAAGCCAGCAATCTATAATTGAGTGGTTATCGTTGCTTGCTGTCTGGCATACTTACTTTTACTTGTTGGTGTATGAATTCGGCTATTGTTTTTCTCTTTTAACAGTTTCATAATTTGTCATGACCTGTTTTGAAGATTTTATTCAGTAAGGGATTATCTCATTGTTCAAGGGTTAAGAGTGACCTACAATTGTTCATATCTTTGTCCTTTGATCTCTTGTGACTTAACTTGTCTTATTGCCAATCATACCATTCCATATGGTTATATGACTGAATTAGTCAAACCCAAATTTATTAAAATATCTTTATTGGAAATGTAATTGTTTCAAAAGATGGTGTGATAGTGTTTGATAAAGGATAACATCTCATATTAGCAATTATTTTACCGCTAACCCTCAACTAATGCAGCTTACTGGGGATTGACTGAAAATAAAAGTTAATAATGATTTTTATATTTCAAAAGACAAGGTGATGTACAGAAGGAACATATTGACATTGAACACAAGTTTGAAGGTAAAATCAGCCATCTTAAAATTCAAAACAAGGAATCAGAGGAAAGAATAATAGACCTTAAAAGGGAACTAGAAGAGATGAAATCAAAGAATAGGGAACAGCAGTCTATATTAGATTTAGAGAGATGTCAGTTGAAGGAAATAAAGAAATTAAGGATGCAGTTTGATGATCAACAAAGGTCCACAGAACACTTAAGATTATGGTTATTATCTTACTGATAATTCTAACCTGGTCTGTAAATTCAGAAATTATTGCGATGTTTTTTATTATTGCGAACATTGCGACGGTTAAAATCGCAATAATTGAAACTCGCATTTTGAAATCTAGTTTATAACTGTAATAGGATTTTTCTCAATATTGAAAAAATAAAAATTGCATATTAATTTATATTGACAAAATCCCAATAATAAATGCACACAATAATTTCTGAATTTACAGTATTATTTTGCATATAGACAAACAAAACAAGTTGCTCAATTTTATGATTAATTATTATTTTCACACAAAAAGATGTTGAATGAGTGCCAATGTGACAACTCTCCATCAAGTCACGATTTATAAATGTGAACCATTAAATGTCAAAATGGAACCTTTGCTCACACGATACAGCAAGCTTAGTAACAAAGGGCCCCAAAATGACTAGTTTCAAACAATTCAAACAAGAAAACCTTTTTTTCAGGAATTAAGCTGTTGACGGTTGTACATTGAATTTGATTCCTGTTCTAGTAAAACTGCTTGAAAATGTTTTAGTAGATGTATCTAAATTGTTAAAAAAATGAAGAAAAAAAAAGAGATGTAAAGTGGATAAAAATAATTGAAAGTTTTTTTAAATGCTTGAGCATTTAAGTATCTTGCCATGGTCATGATGTAAAATAATAAAACTTTGGCTTTGCCATATCTGTATGCAAGGAAGGTTTGTAAAAACCAATTACACAAAGTTGTTACGATTAAGTATTTGGGGTTGTATGTACATAGTTAGTTTTCTATGGATATCCAAAAGATGTTTCAAGGTGGTAAAATGTTTTGTTTTGTCAACAGCAAAGTTTGATTCAGTTTCAATGTCTTAACAATTTTAATGTAAGTCAACTAAAAAGTAATAAGCAAATGTTTTGATATAAGTATTCAATTCAATGACAGTGACATGCATTCAATATACATTTTTCTTTCTCAAAGGTCAAGGTCAACAAACTCGCCTAGAGCAAATATCTATAGAATGGATGAAGGAGGGTTCATGGATATAAATGAGTTAAAAAGAAGCACAGCATCTTTACAGGGAAAGTAAGATTAATATAATATAACAGTACTGTATTGAAGTTAGAAAACATTGATTTGATGATTTACACCTTGTCTGATGGGAATTAACAGTAATAATACTCCCACAAAATGAAGCTCTAATTTAAGAGCTTCAAGAAGACATCATGTGTAGGATATGAATCAAAAGTAACAATTAACTTTTATGAATGACCTAAGAAAACCTATTGCATTGACTCAGTGTGAATTTTTTCCTTTTATATATATGTCTTTCTAAACCAGGAGTGATCTGCTTTTCCTTTGGCATTATGTTCTTCCAGTCCTTCAGGTTAAAGTTTTTGGTTAAAGTTTTTGAACAACTTGAAACTAACTACACATGTTCCCTATGTTATGATCTTTATAATTTTATTGCCAAATTAGAGTTTTGATGCCAAATTTCACAGTCCACAGTTCATGGAAAATGATAGTGCCCGCTTCAGATTAAAGTTTTTGGTCAAGGTAGTTTTAGATGAAGTTGAAGTCCAATCAACTTGAAACATTACGTACACAAGTTCCTTATGATATGATGTGTCTAATGATAATGCCAAATAAGAGTTTTGACCCCAATTTCATGGTACACTGAACATAGAAAATGACAGTGCGAGTGGGGCATTTGTGTACTACGGACACATTTTTGTTTTTTCAAGTTCCAGCTTAAATTTAATTCTTCAAACTGACCAATTGGTGTAATTCATGGTTGATTGATTAATTTTTTGTCCATAAACTTATACTTTAGAGAGTCAACTACTCTAAAATGGATATTTGATCTATTTCAGATATACTGCAGGTGGAGGTAAATCAGATTTTGAGAAAGAAAATATTAGCTTGAAATCTGAACTATCAGAAGCACTGGATAATATAGAAGAATTAAGAACTCTATCAGAAAGGTATGGATTTATTTTCATGTAAAATGATTGACACATCAGAAGTGTTGCCTTTATTGAGAAATTATGGGTGTTCTATGGATGCAAAATTTTGTTGTTGATTTGCACCATATTTAATTTGCATCAATAAATATTCTAGGTAGCTAAGCTATATCATATGCACCATAAAAACTATTCGTTTATTATAATAAACAATATATAAACCCGTATTGGTGTTTCAGCCCACATTGTTGAAGGTTGAAAATACACAATTGTTTATGTATTTTGACAACATATGATTTAAAACTGTTCAACCTTTTAGTAATCTGGCTTTATGTTACAGTGACCTGACTGTTGGTGTTGCTCTCCACCATTTGCAACTCATTCAAAAAATTGCAATTTGTTTCATGAAACCAAATTGTTCAACTGGTCAGAATATTGAACGAATTGTTCAGCCAAAATGTGAAAGTGCAAGGTGATACAATAAAACATACTTACATTCCTATAAGACTTTAACTCCACTTTAATGATGTTTTTCTTATGAATATAGAATACTTTTAGAAAGAAAAACTATATGAAAGCTTAGTTTGGACATTTTTATAGCAATTCAAAATAATAACAGTTTCTTCAGCATGGAAATGACTATAATATACCTATACAAACTGATCGACTGATTTTGTCACAACATCATTAAAAAAAGAGGAGCTAAGGTCTTATAGAATACAGATAAAAAAAAAAAAAGTTTTATAGGATTGTAAGTGTTTTATTTTATCACCTTGCACTTTTATGATTTGGCTGTGGTTTTCTACAGCAATTAGTTCAAATTTTTGTCCAGTTGAACAATTTGAATTTATAAAACAAATTGCAATTTGGTCAGAATTTTGAATAAGTTGCAATTGTTGGAGAGCAACACTAACAGTCAAGTCAAGTCACTGTAACTGGCTTGGTTTTCACAAAACAACCATTGGAAGTAGAGTGAGGGACCCATATTCTTTGTTATATAATTTGTTCATTTCCACTTACATCCGACCTACATTCGAAAATTTGAACTTTTTATGTAGGTTTCAGAAATTTAACTATATGAAAAAAATGTTTGATAAAGGAATTATTTTTAAAACATTGGTTAATTGTTCCAAAGACGAACGCAAACACAAGAGGAAATCAAGTTGTTCGTGTACCATGGGGGACACATTTTTCCCGCAATGTATGATATAAAAATCTGTCCAAGGCGAATATGCGCCACCCACTCTATACTAAATTGTTCATGACTTTTTTGGTCTGATAGTTTTTGTGAAACTCAGGCAAGGAGAGGTATAACTGTGCCGACAGTACTTGCCAAATCATACTCTGTTCTAACCAGAAAACATTGAAAAACACACCCTGTTCTAAACATAAGTATTGAAAAACATACCCTGTTCTAGACCATATAAAATAGATGCTGTTCTAGACCAAGGTTCTATACTGTATCTTTAACAGTTAAGGAAGCGATCCTGTTCTAGAAAAAAATACTTTGTTTAAAAAAAGACCCTGTTCACACCAGCAGGTCATGAAAAAGCGACCCTGATCTAACCAGTAGCTATGAAATAGGGACTCTGTTTTTCAGCACACTCATACCACTAAAAAAAGTAGGAAGTAACCTCCCCCACGTAGATCTAACAATGTGAAACTTTTCTCTACAACTATACATGCAACAAAGAAATAAGTAATCCATTTTCTAATAACATTGCCTTACCATTTTGTACTCTTTGTCACCTGATGGTTGACAATGTTTTCTCTTGGGTAATAATCTGCTCTATCACCCTCTTAGCTATGTGTTATTTATATGATATTCATTCGTTTCTGTTACATCAGTATAATATAATAACACACATTGCAATTATATGTTTACTATGTAAAACACAATATTTACTGCAGCTAAATATATATTTATTTTTCGTTTCAATTAGATATGAAAGTGAAAAAGTTGTAGACAAAAGGACAATTGCTGATCTACAATGGGAAAAGGGATCCTTAGAAAATGAAATGGTTAGTTGGAAAGCTAAAATGGAACAGATCCAGAGTGATTTGAAAAATTTAAAACATGAACATGTCCATCAACAGGATTCATCTTATGGAAAACTTTGCCAGGACAACAGGAAATTAGAAAAAGATAAAGAACTTTTAAGAAAGAAAATCTTTTTGCTGGAAAATGAAAAGGTTAAACTTGAAAAAAGGTAATAGCTGATTCAAAACCCTTAAATGCTGTGTTTATAAATACTTTTAGGACCTACTTGTATTAGTAAAATTGTCCTTTCGTAATCACTTTTCAAATATTGTTGAAGGACTGATATCATCTGTGTTGGCGTTAGTGACAAGAGAAATTAAATATCTAAATGTTAAAGTTACCAAAGGATGAGATTTCCTTTAAATGTATACATAATTTACGACATGAAAGTGCTGCATATAGCAATAAAATCTTTCCATAGTCCTTGATAATTGCTAATTTACCTAATGTTTGTTTAAGATCTGTTTGAATGTAATGTAGTAAAAGAATAAAGTCCATTGAGTATTGATGATTTTTTTTTCTGGTGATGTAAATTTTATCATTTATATTAAACTAAAGAAAACACTTAATTCAAATTATAAGTAACCGTAATAAGAAATTTAGGGAAAAAATCATAACTAACAAACTAATTTATACGATATGAATTCAGTCGTTAAAGTATATCTTTAAGAATTAAGTGACACATTATTTTTTAGGATGCAAAAAAGTTCGGAAGAAAATATGTCATTACAGAGAGAGAAAAATAATCTGCAACACAATCTTGGAGAAAAATCAGATCAACTTCAAAAATTAGAATCCAGGTACAAATTAAACAGTTACATGAGTAACAATACCACTGCAAACACATATAATTTATTAGGACATGTAGCATAAACTTAAAATCCTATTAACAGATGTTTCACCCTGCAGATATACTTGTTTTTCCTTTGTCCATTTATCTGTCCTTCCATTCATATGTCTCTCTATTACACTAAACACAAATTGTCATTTCGTCAAACATAAGTATTAGAGAACAAAAGTAAAATAACTAAATAAATATTTATGATTTCTATATGACAAGAATTAAGTTTGTATACCCTCACAACAAGTGGTTAAATTTATTATGAATTTGTATTTATTTATCACATGTCAATTGAATTGTAAAGTCCATATAAAGACTTCTTTCTTCTAAGCAGCAACTCTTGTAAATGCCATAAATGGCGAGTAAAGACAAAACGTTTATTTCATCATTATAGTTTTATTTATTTCCTGCAAACTTAATGATTATTTAAGGAATGACTGTAATATTTTTTCTGTCTATGAAGAAATAACATAAAAAATTTGGTGCACACTGAATAACCTGTGTAGCGGGTTATTTAACAGTGTGCACCATATTTTTTATGTTATTTCGAATAGACAGAAAAAATATTACAGTCATTTCTTATAATTTAATTTTAAATTCCATTTTAAACCGTAGAAAACCATGAAAAAACGTTGACGACGTCACGGTCACATAACTAAATTATGTCTATGGGCTGATAACAAAATAACATCAACCAATTAGAAGACGCGTTACTTCCAAAATTAAATTATAATAAAATGTTTCTGATGGAGAAAGAGTTAATGGTTGATCTAGTGTAGTGTTTGGAATTCAGAGGAACCACCATTCAAATTATGTGCAATGCATATTGATATATTTTTGCTATGTAAAGAATAGTTTAATTCCAACTTATGTATGATATCATTTTTAACAGATCCATAAAACTAGATACTGATCTTACACATCTTCAAAACATGAGAACTGAAAATGAAGATTTAAAGGCCTCACTAGAAGAAGTGAAAAGGGAGTTAGATAATTTAGAGAAAAGGTAACTATTGAATAGTTCTCTTTTGTAAAAAAAGAAAAAAAGTGAGCTAGAGTAGTTATATGGGTGAGTTATATTTTCATAAGCTGTTGTTCCTCGACATAGAAAATTGGTTTAGATAAAAAAAATCTGTAATTCCTAAATCAATTTTTTTGCAAAGCACAAAGTCCTATCATAAGAAGTTCCAAATTGAATTTCATGTTCGTTTTACTGTGGCAAAGATAGTGGACTGATTTTTTTCTCTTCTTACTTCCAAAGGCAATAGTTAAAAAAAGCTTGTCTTGCAACAGGCAACATAAAAATCCCTCAAAGTTGTGTCAAGGGATCATTAACATGCTCCTAAAATATTGAATAATTACACAGAATTCAAGATTGAAACTTTAGAATTTTGAGACATAAAAACCTTATGCTTCAATAAATTGGTAATGGTCCAGCAGTTGACAGCATAAGTAACGTTAGATAAATGTTGGACAATTCCAACTACACCAACATCCACCTAAATCTTTCAACAGCAAGGGCCTCAGTCATGGTATACTTAAAATAATTTGAAATGTGTTTTCTTCAGGTGGACAGATTATTTTAAAGACTTTAAAATTACAGATGTCATTAAAATAAATTGATGAGTCTTCATGAAACCTGTAAGCCTTGTTACCGTATATCAGATATTTTTTTGTATTCTTGAGATATATAGGCCAAACAAAAATGTGGTTTTCTTTAATAACTGTATGTACGCCTTTGTTAGTCTTGTATGCTGTTTAATTTTAGTTTCTTGTGTATATTTTGGAGTTTAGTATGACATCCATTATCACTGAACTAGTATGCATTTTTTGTTAAGTGGCCAGCTGAACCACACCTCCAAATGCCGTATTTCTCGCTGCATTGGAGAGCCATTGGTGGCCTTCAGCTCTGCTCTTTGGTCGGGTTGTTGTCTGTGTGACACATTCCCCATTTCCATTCTCAATTTTACCTTTCCTCAAAAGTGCTGATGATGTAATCATGGGTGTATTTTACTTTATAGGTACAAAAAAGAAACAGCTGATAGGATGAGCTCTGATAATGCTTCCACTAAAATAAACGATGAAAATGAAAGACTGAGGAAAGAGAGAAATTCAGCGAGAATAGAACTGCAGAAATTACTAAGGGAGAAGAAAGACTCTTATCAAAACCAAAATACGGAACAAGTTCTTGCAAGAGAAGAACTTCAGAATAAAGAGAGGGAAAAGTTAGAGTTAGTTGCCTTGTTCAAGGATAAGGAGGAAAAAGATTTACAAAAAATACAACTATATGAAAAGGAGATTGAAACTTTAAAATCAAAGTGTAGGGAAGACAATGACAAAATGAGGCAATCAGAGCATGATGTAAAAACTTTAAATTCAAGGTACAGGGATGATCAGGACAAAATACAGAGATTAGAACACGAGGTTTATACTTTGAAATCTAGTTGCACGGATGAAAATGTCCAAGTACAGCGAATGGAACATGAGATTGAAACTTCAAAATCAAGGCATAGGGATGATAATGACAAAATACAACGAATGAAACTTGAAATTGAAACTTTAAAATCAAAGCATAGGGATGATAATAACAAAATGAGGCAAATGGAACATGAGATTGAAACTTTAAAATCAAGGTATTTTTATTTGATCACTTTTCTGAGAAACATGTTTTTTGCAAGTAAGCATACATTTGAATCTGATAACTCTTAACAGTTCAATAATAAAAAAATCTACATGATTATGATTGACCCTTAAAAATATCTAGCAAAAGATTTGTTTATAAATACTATGGATTCATAATTATTTTCTGTTTCTAGTGAAATTTGAATACTTGGCAAAATGTTTTAGTTAGGAATGGTCTATTTCAACATATTTCCTTTGCAGGAAAAGCAATTTCCTGATTGTTACTTGAGGCAAATTAAAATTATGTTATGTTTTTACTATACTTGATGCTCACCCATAGTAAGGATTTTAAAGTTCCTCTTCTGGGTTCATGTATTCTTCATTTTTTGGAACAGCCAATACTTGATAGAAAGAAATTCTTAAACCAAAACAAAAATTGATAACAAAGGAAATGAATGAATCCAAATGTTCTTACTTTGTACATGTATTATTTATTTACTCCCAAAATTGAAAATGAAACTATTGTGATTTGCATAGGTTAGATTAGTTTTTTGGGATACAATTGCTTTCAAGCAAACTGTAGACTTATACCGGTGGCTCAGAGCATTGCCCTCACGTCAATCGTTTTATTCTAAACATTAAGGAACATCTCAGATTCTTATGATTGTCTTGCTTTAAAAGGTAAAAACAAACAAAGGGATTGAACTTTAACAACTTTCCTATAATGTTCTTTTCATAATCTTCATGTTTGATAATTCCCTTGGCTTATATGCGTGTTTTTAACAACACGGAAAATCAGAATTAAGCAGTATTTATATTTAGTGTTTTTATAAATTTAGAAACACGTCAGAGGGAATTCCCAGTTTTGATAAAATGCGAGGGTTCTCTGAATTCCGATAAATCTATTTCTGTCATATAAGAACTGAAGTGGAGTTTTTCTTATATTTTACCGTTATGAAACTGATATTTGAGATTGTACTTCCATAAAGTAATAGAGAACCATCTAGGTCGTTTAATAAACATTTAATATACGTTCTTGCTCCAGGGTTTGTTTTGGAAATTATGCGCATGCATATAGTTTTCTTGACTTCAAGGGGTTTTCGATTGAATGGTTGCTCTGGATTCCCCACTCAATTAATTAATTTTTAACTCATGGGATCTTTTCTGTGTATGTCTGCTATTGAAGGTTATTGTTGTTGCATAATTTTAAATCATATGCATCATTTAAATTAAAATAAATATAGTCCACATCGTAGAACACCCCTTCATGCGAATTGGAGTCTTCCATATTATCGTTTCAAGTTGTCTCCCTTCCGGAAGTAACTTCCGTGAATTCTGAATCAAAACAATACGTCGAGTATTAGCTTGTTCTGTCAATGAAGTGTATTATATTAAAAACGATCGCAATTTAAACCGATAAATGTGTACGGAAAGGAGTCATGATCACTGACCCAAAGGAAATTAAATATTTAAAGAGTTAGGAATGGGGTTCCTCCTAGAATTAACATGGGAAAATAGGTGATAAGATACGAAGTGAAATACCTTCTTTCACTCTGAGTCTCAGTGACTGCTGTGGAAAGTAAACTTGGAATAGATAGCACAAAAATAAAACATAGGCCTGATTACATTGTTCATACACTTTTATCCCTGATTGGCTATTTTGTAACTATTTTAAAAGTGCAGTTGAATTAGTTTTGAAAATAATATTATCCAGCTACATGTATACATGTGTCAATGAAACAACGGAAATCGTATCCCTCAGAGCAATCTGCTCTTTGATTAAGTGCTGGTACTATAAAAAAGGTACAAAGAGTGCATCTTTTAGATTAACCTGTAGTAAAAATCCAAATCTAGTTATCTAGCTGTCCAAGCATCAACATGATCAATGCAATAGCATTACTGTTTGTAATATAAGATAATACATTGTTGCTTCAAATATTGATCGAAATTGCCTTACAGTCAGAAAACATAGATTTTTCATTCATAGATTCAATGAAACTTGAGTTGAAAGTGTACCAATAGAATCTCATTTTAGTACACAAATATAAACTTATTCATTGTATTATTAAATAGGTTAACAGGAGAAAAGGCAAATCAGTATAGTTCTTATGAAATGCTGCAAAATAAGAATGATCTTGAAGCATGTAAACATCAAAAGAAGGCACTGGAAGATGAGCGTAATGAACTTCAGAAAGAAAATATGGAACTGGAAAATGAATTGCAGTAAGTATCAATACATGAATAATACTTGCCCTTTATTATAGATTAGGCAACTTATTTTGTATTTCCTATATGGAATTGAAGAAGCTATTCCAATGTTTATGAATGATTTCTTTGTGGTTATACCATGTATACAGAAGTTTTGATTTATGAAGTATATTAGTGACAATATATCAATGCATCATGTGAGCTGCATCACATTATAATGAACAGCTCAATGGAAGTTTTGGAATCTATTTCTGTTTGTAGGAGCCTAAATTCAAAACTGGAACAGATTGATGACTCTGAAAAGAACATATCTAATTTAAAGAAACACATTAAAGATCTTGAAGAAGGGTAATGTATTCTAATGTTTACTACGTTGAGAATTATCGAAACGAAGAGAAATGTGATTTATAGATAAAAAGTTAAGTACCCGAGTCTGCTAGAAAAAAAATAGGATTTAAGATTAAATTAACATGCTCTCAAAGAATGAAATAGTTCTGCTTATAATCAAGACTTTGAAGAATAGGAAAAAATTAGAATTTTCCTCCTGCACAAATGTCTAGATGTTTGCTCAACGAAATTTGTCTTTACTCAGGTTGCCGTATTTGCTGTTTATGGATCCTGACCCGTTTGCACACACTTTTTCCTGTTTAACCTATTAAATTTTCTTTACAGTTGACACATGTTATACAATAGAGTAAACATACAAATTATTTGATAGGAGAAACTTGAAAACTCAACAACACAAAAATCTGAAAAATACCAAGAGGTAGACAAAGACCTTTGACAATAATCAATTTGTTAAGGTTGAAATCACATCAAGTCTAGATAGGTGTCAATAATATGTTTATTTGATGTATTATTCAGTAAGGAGCATTGTACAATTCCCATGTGGCGATGTACTTTTTTTAAAAACTTCTCAAAACCAAAAGCTTTATAACATTGGTCAGGTCTGAAAAATGTTTGTGACTATGTTCCAGATAATTTTAGCCTTTCATGCTATTGTCGCCATACAAATTTACAAAATTAGTATTTGCACAGCAAAAATTGCAGAAAGTACACTGAACAATGCTTTTATTGCTATTCTTCAGAGCAAAAACTTCCACCTCACTGCATTTCAAATATCTTTTCACAAGTCTTATACAGGTCTTTTTATAAATTAAGTTATCCTGATAAAACAAGCATCATAAAGTTTTACTGTGGCAGTTCCATGTGTTTTGTTATTTTAATAAAAATGATCAAGACAATAAAGTGTTGAAAAAGTTTGAACAGTCTGGACTTTGGACATGACATGATGGAGCACAAGCAATAGCCTTAAATGTTCACATAAATCTCATCTTTCTAAACAAATACTGCTGAAATTTGAGGTTAGTTGTTAATAATTTATCCTTTTTATGCCCCACCTACGATAGTAGAGGGGCATTATGTTTTCTGGTCTGTGCGTCCGTTCGTCCGTCCGTCCGTCTGTTCGTTCGTTCGTCCGTTCGTTCGTCTGTCCCGCTTCAGGTTAAAGTTTTTGGTCAAGGTAGTTTTTGATGAAGTTGAAGTCCAATCAACTTGAAACTTAGTATACATGTGCCCTATGATATGATCTTTCTAATTTAAATGCCAAATTATAGTTTTGACCCCAATTTTACGGTTCACTGAACATAGAAAATGATATTGCAAATTTCAGGTTAAAGTTTTTGGTCACGGTAGTTTTTGATAAAGTAGAAGTCCAATCAACTTGAAACTTAGTATACATGTTCCCTTTGATAAGATCATTCTAATTTTAATGCCAAATTAGAGAATTTATTCCAATTTCACGGTCCACTAAACATAGAAAATGATAGTGCGAGTGGGGCATCCATGTACTGTGGACACATTCTTGTTATTCATCTTATTGTGCATAATTTTTATTTAATAGGTATAGAAATGCTGTTTCTGATGTGCAGACACTTACAGAAAGTGTCGAAGATCAGAAACAAGAAAACAGAGATTTAATTGTAAAACTGGAAAATTTGGATATGGAAAAGAAAGATTTAGAAAACAAGCTGAGGTGATTTTTAAATACCCATCATAGTTATATTGTAAGAAGATAAAGTCCATATGTCTGTCTATCCAAACATAATTGGTCTGTTGTTCAAGGGTCAAGAGACTTTCAAATGTCAGATTTAAATAATTTTTCAAATCTTGTGTTTGCTTTGACAGATTTAATTGAAAGTTTTCACAATTCTTTGAATTAATGAGGTAAGCTTTTGGTTGCAATTTTTTTTCATTTTTTTTTTATTATATTGAAATAGGATTTTAACTGTCAGATTTAAGGAAATTTTCACAATTTTTCTGTAAAACTTCACTACTTATACATTTCCATAGTTTGCATTTTTAGTATTTTTTATTGTCATTAAAGATTCTGATGATTATTATACCCCCGCTTTAAAAAAGGGGGGGGGGGTATATACTGTTTTACCTCTGTCTGTCCTTCCGTCAGTCTGTCAGTCAGTCCGTCCGTCCCATGAATATTTTTCGTCGCATTTTTCTCAGGAACTACAATACAAGGATTTCTGAAATTTTGTTTCAGGGTTTATCTAAGTCAGCTTTACGGTGTGATGTGTTTTCAGATTGATCACTCGACAACTTCCTGTTTACCAAACACTTGTATGATTTTACACATGATAGCCAAGTTGAAAATTTTCGTCACATTTTTCTCAGGAACTACAATACAAGGATGACTGAAATTTGGTTTCAGGATTTATATAAGTCAGCTATACCGTGTGATGCGTTTTCAGATTCATCACTCGACAACTTCCTGTTTACCGAACACTTGCATATTTTTACACTATTAATATTATCCACTTGCGGCGGGGGTATCATCAGTGAGCAGTAGCTCGCAGTTTCACTTGTTTTTTTCCTTTAAATATGTGAGCTAATTAAAAGGCCCTTTCATTCTATTCCTTTGAAATAAGCACTTAAGCATTACAAGATTGACAATTAGATTTATCCTGTATTTTATTTGACAGGGTTATGTTCAGTAAAGATGAAACTTCGAAATTGCAAAAAGACAATACTGAGTTAAAGCACAATCTCCAGAACTTATCCAAGCAATTAAAAGAATCTGAAAACAGGTTTGTTTAAAATTAAGCATGCATTTTTTTTTAAAAGAAAAATCAACTTTAATGTTCTTTTGTGTATTTTTACTACAGTAAGGTACATTTATTTTCCTCACCATACAGATAGCTTGTACCCTGATTAAAGACTAAAAAGTTATGGTATTTGTGAATTGAAAACAAAGACTACTTATTTATCAACAATTTACATAGTATAACTGCAGAGATCTGTCCAAAACTAAATCATTATTTGCCATCATTAACAATTTATATGTTCTTAGAGACGGGATTTCTAGAGATGAAGAGGAGAAATATTTTTAGTCCACCTGGTCAGATCCACCTGGTTGCAGAATTGAGAAAAAAAAATTATATAAAATTATATTATTTGGTTTTTATAATCCCAAATAATTTTTGAAGCCTATGGTCATCAATTGGTCTGACTGATCCACCTTTCATGTGTGTGAAACAAATGGTTTCCTTACAATAACTTGCAAAAACCTTGCTTGATTAAAGTGATAATTTTGTGACAGGACTGCTTCCCTTAAAACATGTGGTAGATACTTAGTCAGCTGAAAGTGGTTGAGCTAAGGAAGTGAAAGGTCCCACATCCAGTTGCATTTTATTCGCATTAACAAAAAGCTTGCAATAATTTCTTTATTTACAGTAATATTTCTTATACCCATTGGTGGCCTTTGGCTGTTTTCTGTTTTCTTTAGCCAGGTTGTTGTCTTTTGACACATTCCCCATTTCCATTCTCAATTTTGTTTGTCATAGACGTCAATCATTCATATGCTTTGTCTTTATCCTCTAGGTTAGCTTTAAACAAGTCCTCTTTAGGCAACAGATGTGAAGAACTTCAAAACATTTTGCAAGACAAAGAACAAGAAATCAACAATTTGAAATTAAGGTACATATTGAAGCAACTGCCTGCAGAACCTAAGAACATTATATTAATCTCATCAGCTTTAATAGCTATACTATTATAGTGGGTTATAATTTCAAAGGATTTATAGTGTTCTTCAAAATTTCTTTAACCATGGAAAATTTATTCCATACTAAGGAGTTTTACATTTCGATTGTTACAATGTGTGTTTTTAATCTTTTGTGATGATTATTTATTTTGAATTCCAGTATATTCGTAATGTTCTTTAAGGTTAATTTTTGGTTGAGGTTATAATTTTGTGGATTATATACATTCATGTTTCATTCCCAACAAAATGTCTGCTTTGGTAGTCATGGTAGTAAATAAAGAGTTTTAATTTGAAAATATATCAATGTGCAGAATACAAAGTATTGCATGATCATTATTACTGTAAATTCAGAAATTATTGCGAGGTTTTTATTAATGTGAATTATGCGACTGGATGAGTATCGCAATAATAAGAACTCGCATTTTGATAACAGAAAGATAGGTCTTTATGCAGATTTTTTGGTAAACGCAATAATTAAACTTGCAATGTTGTCCATTCGTGAAAAATCGCAATAATAAATGCACATAATAATTTGTGAATTTACAGTATTGGAAAGTATTCATTTTCTTATCATTGTTACTTTTCATTATAGATTCCAGGAACTAGTAGATTCAAAGGAAACTTCAGAAGTTCTTCAAAATAGAATAATAAATCTGCAGCAGGAAAAGTCAGAATTAAATCAGAGGTAAAAAAATATGAGCTATTTATCTGTCAGCAGATTAATTAGGATTTTTTTTTTTACATGTATGTTTTTTTCAAATTTATAAATTTACATTTCAAGACAAATTGTGTGGTTTTTTTATGAATTACAGACTAAAACAATTTGTAACATTTATTATCTTGTGAAATTACAAATATTGATATGGGAGAATAAAATCCTTAATTCAAAATGGAGGTGTGAAAAATAAAGTAAAAAATAAAGTATTAGAATGAATTTTAATGAGTAATTATTAATTTATTTTATGTTAATTAGTATGAACACTGTCACTAAGGCTACAGGTTATGAAATGTCATTTTAATTAAGAGTATTGCTAAAAACTTGACATTTTAATTTTATGAGTATTGTCTGTATTCAATATTTAGTATAAATATGAATGGCAAACTTTGTTGAACACAGATTCACAGATAGAGAGAGAGAAAGAGAGTTGAGATAGATGCAGTAGGAGTCATAATGTAATGTTGATATACTTCCTTATTCTTTGTATTGGAATTAGAATATAAAACATGAAATTTTGTCGGATATTGTTATCTACAAATAGTGCTTAGCAATTTGGTGTCTTTGGTATTAAGACTTTTAAACGTTTTAATAAATAATAATGACTCCACAAACAAATCTTGTCCCTTTAACATTAAGAAGCCTTAGCAGCCCCTTTAATACAAACCTCTAATCAAGAAATATCATTGAACTAATGTTTTGATGTTGATATATGTTATTTATACCCTGTAAAATGTACATTGCATCCATTTGTTTCCTATCTCATTGAGAGCATTCTTCATCAATATCTTATTTTGTTTTAAAAGGTTGCAGGAGTTAGAGGTCTTGAAAAGACAAGTTCATAAGCTGGGTTCTGAAAACTTAGAATTGAATAAGAGGTAAACTGTAATGTTATGTTCTTAAATTTGATATTATATAACTGTCATGCTTTGGATAAATATTATTGTCTGGATGTCTTTGGATATATTTGTGGTTTGGTTGAGAATCTGTTTCATTAACTATATTCTTTCATTTTCAATAATATGGTATATGGTTATTTGTGAACCCATTTTTTTTTCCTTAATTAGCAAAATGGCTGATTGCAGAATAAATATCATGTACTTGGTAAAGAAACACTTTATTCAAGAAGTTGAATATGGATTTCAAAAATGCTTAAAGAGATCTCAAGAATGAAAATATTGATATTAAGAAGTCATATAGAGATCTGAAAAAGGTAAATATAGATTAAAAAAAGGGATGCATAGATATCAAGAAGTCATATAGAGATCTCAAGAAGCAAAACATGGGTCACAAAGTCAAATAGACACTACAAGAAGCCAAAGAGAGATATCAAGAGGTCAAACAGAGATGTCCAGAAGTAAAATATATAAGTCTAATATAGGTCTAAAGAAGATTTCAAGAAGTCAAATAGTGATCTGAATACTTCAAAAAGATATCCCAGAAGTCAAATACATGTATAGGCCACAAAGTCAAAATATATATCTCAAGAAAAAATTTCTCAAAAGTATAATAGAGATATCAAGAAGGAAATAGATATATCTAGAAGGTTACTAATGATCTCAAGAATCAAATATAGGTCATAAAGTCAAATAGAGATCTCAAGAAAGAAAATAGAGAAGTTTCATATAGGTCTAAAGAAGTTAAATATAGATTTCAAGAAGTCTAGCAGAGATCTGAATACTTCAAATAGATATTCTAATGCAATTTTTATATAACAATTTTTTTCATTGGCTAAAAGTTGCTGTCAAATCCACAGTTGACCAGGCGTAACTAAGGAGGGACCCGCCATTTTGAATTGATTGAATAAACAAATGTTCAAATACTGCTATATAATCGAAAGTAAAACAACATCTACCTCGAATTCGCAGTTTTAATGTAGTTTTATCCGAATTTGATTCGTACAGGTACCATAATATCTTCCAGTTTGTAAGTTTTCATTTGTGTGACGTCACGTTTACCCATGACGTCTTTGCGCCAAAAGCATTTATAAAGTTTCACAGATTTTTTTCTATTTGTCAAATTTAGACAATTTTTCAAGTTTAATCGTATTACTTCTTTTTGTAATGCATTAGAATCGGAATAACAGTACTGTAGTTGAAGAGTTGCCACCGTCAATTTTGATTTGACAGTCGCAAATCTACGTTTTACTGTCTCCGCTACGTGTCGCCAGTAAAAGTGCATTTGCGACCGTCAAATCTGCAATTGACGGTGTCAACTCTTCAACTACAGTACTGTTATTCCTTAATTTCAAGAAGTCAATGTAGATCAAATATAGAAGTCAAGAAAGAAAGTCTCAAAAGTATAATAGATATCTCAAGAAGGGAAGTAGATATATCAAGAATGGAAACAGAGATATCAAGAAGGAAACTTAAGATCTCAAGTAGTAAAATATTTTTAAATATATAAAAATATAGGTCATAAAGTCAAACAGAGATCTCAAAAAGTCCTATAGAGATCCCAAGAAGGATAATAGAGTAGTCTCATATAGGTCTAAAGAAGTAAAATATAGATTTCAAGAAGGCTAATAAAGATATCTGAATACTCGAAATAGTTATCTCAAGAAGTCAATGTAGGTCACAAAGTCAAATATAGAAGTCAAGAAACCAAATAGAGGTCTCAGAGTTAAATATATGTTTAAAAGTCAAATTTATGTTTCAAAGTCAAATTTATGTTTCAAAGTCAAATTTATTTTTCAAAGTCAAATTTATTTTTCAAAGTCACATGTTGTTCTCAAAAAGTCCAAGTATAGGTTTCAAAGTTCTGTACAGATCTCAAGAAGAAGCAAGAAAGTATTTGCAGAAAATTATTCGACTGTTTATTTGAAACTTAAATTCTAGGCTTGAAATCAGTAGCAAAGAAAAATCATCAATACACAAAGAAAATAAAGAACTGAAGAACATCCTCCAGGAAAAACTATCAGAAGTGAAAAGATTGGAAGAAAGGTAAATATGGATCAAAGTCTCTGCTTTTCATATGTAAAAATAGTTCTGTGTTTTGCCTTAGTATGGTATACACCTTATTGCTATTTGGAAATCTGTTAGCTTGACCTGAGAATCTGCCCCACTTGAACTATTGACGTCATACAACAATCACTTTTCCATTGTAGGATCAGATATTTTGTATAATGACGTCAAAATTTGACTGGAACCTTTATGATGACCAGTAATGGCGGAACAATAGCAATAAAGTATTACAAATTTAATGAAGGCTATGTTTGAATGCTATACAGGGATCCAAGGCACTTTCTGAAGAATGAATAGCGACATATTTCTTGAAATTTTAGGCTTACAATTTCGTTCATTTTGGGATAACTTAAAAGTTATTTTTCTTTTTCAAACTGGCAAATAGATTCACGACATCAATAAATATATAGTAAAAGTTTTTACCAATGTACCAAATAATTACAGTTAACAGAATCCACAGCAAAAGTATGACATTTGTTAGCTTTTTGGTACCACAAGCATATGCTATTTATAAGTAAACCACATATATATATATATATATATATATATACTAGTTGATCAAATTACTCAACAGAAAACTCACTTTACTCTGTATTTTAGACACCAAGTAGTTTTTGAAAATAATATTTATTTTATAGGTGCAGACATTTACAAACTTTAGAAAGAGATGTCCAGAAGTTAAAGAGGGAAAATAAGGAGTTAGATACAGAAGTTGTATCACAAAGACAAAATAATGAAACTCTAAACAATCGTCTTGAAATTCTAAATGTAGAGAAATTAGAGATTGAAGACAGACTTAGGTAATATTTTTTATACGACTGCAAAAACATAATTGTGTTCATATATCAAGTATATTGATGATCATGTAGTTAAGCAATAACTTTAATTCAAGTGTATTTCAAAAACAATTTGTTTGGTTTCAACTAAAATTATATTTTTTTATGTGTTTTTTTTTTATATGCTGAATCTTACCATGTTGTTATATTTTGAATATAAGACCATACTAGGTTAATTAAATGCCCCATTTAAAATTTTTAAGATCTTTGAACTCATTTATTTTGTGTCAGAAACCTATATTATGTCAAAATTTGATCACAATCCAAATTTAGACAGTATCAACTGTGAATTTTGTGTCCAAACTTATAGCTTGTCCCAACTGTTCAGAGTTAGAGCTCTGTGGTTGTATCAGGCAGCACTCGGCGAAGTATTTTTAAATTGTTGATCTTTAAGGTTATGGGAAATTTTAGTAAAAATTGTAGGTTTCAATTTGTATTATAGCTGCATCATCATATAAGCTGCATGGGACAGAAAATGGCCTTATGTAAATGCATGTCATGATACATATAAAAAAGATGTGGTATGATTACCAATGAGACAACTGTCTACAAGAGACCAAAATGATATAGACATTAACAACTATAGGTCACCGTACGGCCTTCAACAATGAGCAAAGCCCATACCGCTCAGTCAGCTATAAATACATTAATAAGTATTTGATTGATTTTGGAACATTCAGATATGAATTGAAAGATGAATACTGGTCTGTTTTGTAGAGTTCTTATGTCTCCTGAATTTTCAAACTGTTACAGACTTTGCATTTTGATTTTTTTAAAACCTGAAATAAGTAAACATCTGTATTTAATCATTTGCATATTAAGGTGGATTTCTATCAGCTCATACATAATTTAAATTGATTTGAAAGAGACAGTGGGTAAATGTTAATGAGGCAAAAACCCAACAAAATAGTTCTTACTTATATAGGTTCACATGTATAAATATCTCATTTATATATTAGTGAGATTTTGGCAGTTTACCGCTCATAATTCATTGATTCAGATTAAAATTCTGTGGAATTTATTTTTGGGGATACCAATTTTTCGTGGTTAATTAATTTCGTTGTTTTGCTAATCGCTCCATATAATCATACAGAATTTTAAATTCCTTGAATATTTAAATTTGTTGTTTCCCTGTCTCCATGAAATCCGCAAAAATTGGTTTCCAATTTCCAACTTATAATAATGAAGCCAAAGTACTAGAATAACAAATGATTACCAATAATATACAAACTTTGGATGAGCTTTAATGTTCAGGTTTAAGTTCTTTGATATTGTATATTAGTTTTGTGTTTATTTATTAAAATGTTAGAGCATTGTTAAAAAAGGTATAAGGAGCAAAATTGTGATATGATCTGAAATAATAAATTATCCTAACACTTTCTAAAGTCAGGAACAAAATGATATCTGTTTTAAAAAAAATAAGTTCTCATATTATGTTTTATTTAAAAATTAGATTTTGTTGACATGCAAGTGTGAAACACCTTGAGTACTATTTTGTTTGTTTGCAGACGACGATCACCACAGGTAGTATCTGAATCCAAAAGCTGTCAGAATTGTTTCAAACACCGCAATGATATATCCGATCTGAAGAGAGAAATCAATGATCTGAGAGACAGGTAGTGTTTTTGTAAAATATAGTTTTGTGTTGAATAATCAACATCACGATTTGTAGGACACATTCATTAATTGTACAATTGCTATTTAGCAATCCTAGAAACTTTTGGGCAAAAATATGATTGCCTGCTACATCATCATAAAACACTATAGTTTTAAGAAGCACTAGTACTGCATCAAGTGTTAAGATATGTCTCAATTCTAGACATTTAAGTTTTGAATTTCAAAACGGCCAAATAAATTATTGTATGAAATAATATTCTGTGACGGAATCTTTTTCTCTAAGGATTTATAGACGATATGAAGACAAACTTATCTTTCTTTATGATCTGCAAAAAGATGTCCACTTATGTGTTGTCATAAAGCATGGTTACTTTTTCGTGACATATTAATAACAAAATAAGAAGAAAGTAATCAAACTTTGACCATTTAACAGCTCAGATCAAACTAACCACACTTTGATTAATTAAAATAATCAACAAGTCAGGAAAAGTATAAATCTGTTAAGAGTAAGAGAAAATCAGCTACATATATGTATATAATCAATGTTATTGAAATACACAGAACAATCAGTGTGTATTATTTTATTTAATAATGACATCTTAATTAAATGAAAAAGACATAAGTTGTTTAAAAAAAGAATGATTCAATACTAAAATTCTGGAGAATTTTATATGTGTACTTAATTTCAGACTGAGTGAAGCTGCTGGCAACAAACTGAGAGATAACAATCCTAACATTGCTGACTTAAGTGATATGAACCGTCCAACCTCATTAGCAGAGAAATTCTCTTCATTATATACAGATGAATACACAGATGCTATGGAAGTTATTGAGGATGATATGGATGAGGCAGCTTCCGTCAAGGTCATGCTTGATTTGTTAAAGGTACTTTGTTAACTTTTTTAACTATATTTAGCACACACAACTGCACACTATCCTTGCCCCTTAAAAGATTACCACTTCATTACAGATTTTGTAATTAAATTTTTTTTCTTCCTAAATAAAGGTTTGCAACCAACTTACTGGTTGGGTAACTTTTTTTTAAATTTCAAAAATATCAATGAGTGCAATTTCAGAGAGGCTATATATCAATTGGTAGTCAATTGATCACTTGATCACAAATTTTTATTTTTCTCTAAAACCTGTGTATGCAACCATGAAATGAACACATCAGGTCAGTAGTAGGACTCTAAATTATAGTGACACTGCAGTATAAATACTAAAAATAATCAGTACAAAGAAAGATAACTCTATTCATTCTAAATGACAAAATACTATCCCATCTTATACATATTCAAAAGTCCTATTCAAAGGCAAGTATTAAATCCAAGTAATGCACAATACAATTTTACCTGTCAAGTAGAAAATAAAGGACATGCATAGTATCTAAATATATGGTAGTGCACAGTGAGACTTTTACATTGATTTTTTTATGAGTATTTTATTTTAAAAGCGCTGTTATGATTGGTGTCAAAGATTAGCCAAAGAACAGAGAGATACCCTGATAAACAGATCTATCGGATTCATGGAGAATCATGGTGTATGTATTTTATAAGTTAATTGGTGGTCTACTCAATCAGATTTAATCTCTTGCTTGCTTGAGCTGCAGGTATGGCGAAAGTGAAAAAAGTAATCAAGTTGAGAGGACTACAGATAATCTGTTTATACCTATTTTGCCTGTGATGACGTTGATGTTTGCATTGACAATGACACTTGTGCCCTTAGTTTGTAGCGAAATTTCATATTATATATTACTGTGCTGAGAAAGGAAATTATCAGTCAGTAAAATTATACTTTTTCTCATCACTTGGCGTCCGTCGTCGTCGTCGTCTGTCGTCGTTAACAATTTTTCAAACATCTTCTCCTCTGAAACTACTGAATGGATTTAAATGAAACTTAAAATGATTGTTCCTTAGATTATCCTGCACAAAGTGTGTGCTTTCGATTTTTGATCCGTCAAAAAACATGGCCGCCGTTACTTAAAATAGAACATAGGGGTCAAATGCAGTTTTTGGCTTATATCTCAAAAACGGAAGCATTTAGAGCAAATCTGACATGGGGTAAAAATGTTCATTAGGTCAAGATCTATCAGCCCAGAAATTTTCAGATGAATCAAACAAATCATTGTTGGGTTGCTGCCACTTAATTGGTAATTTTAAGGAAATTTTGCAGTTTTTGGTCATTATCTTGAATATTATTATAGATGAAGATAAACTGTAAACAGCAAAAATGATCAGCAAAGTAAGATCTACAAATAGGTTAATATGACCAAAATGATCAATTGACCCCTTAAGGGGTAAATGTCCTTTAATGACAATTTTTCACAATTTGTTCATCATATTTGCTAACTTTAAAAAATCTTCTCCTCTGAAACTACTGAATGGATTTGGATGAAACTTAGCATGATAGTTCCTTAGATTATCCTGCACAAAGTGTGTGCTTCGATTTTTGATCCGTCAAAAAACATGGCCGCCCTTACTTTAAATAGAACATAGGGGTCAAATGCAGTTTTTGGCTTATATCTCAAAAACGAAAGCATTTAGAGCAAATCTGACAGGGAGTAAAAATGTTCATTAGGTCAAGATCTATCAGCCCTGAAATTTTCAGACGAATCAAACTAACCATTGTTGGGTTGCTGCCACTTAATTGGTAATTTTAAGGAAATTTTGCAGGTTTTGGTCATTATCTTGAATATCATTATAGATAATGATAAACTGTAAACAGCAAAAATGATCAGCAAAGTAATAATCATTCATGGAAGATTTAAGCAAAAAATTTAAGGTGAGCGATTCAGGCTCTTGAGAGCCTCTTGTTTTAATACAATTTAGTTGAACTCAAACTACCTTACAATTCAAAATACTTTGTACCTTAAAATTAATAAATTGCAATCACAATTAAATTTTGATTCATTTATTTTTTCAATTATCAAAAATGTCAATTATAAGGAGATTAGCTATCAAATTATTTCTTTCACTTTCAGGGACAGAATGTAGTTTTATCAGACAGATGTCTTATCTTTGTGAAGGAGTTTCAAAAGAAAATAGCAGTTGAGTCTTTAGAAGTTGTTGGCCAGGTAATTTATATGATTTTTTTTTTAGCAGACTGCATGCATGTTTATATTTTGCATATATACAATCTTTAACTTCATTTGAAATACCTAGGGCCTAGGTGTCCAAGTTGCCTAGGAAATTCGTGGATGGTAAACTAGTTTAGAGGTATGTTTTCCAATCCTGCTCATGCAAACCTACGTCAAATCAGATTTTTATTGACTAGGATTTTCAGTTTTTATCTGTATTGCTATTTTTTAGCTATTGATGAATCTTTCTTAAAACTAAACATTATCTAGAAAGGCAAATGTACTAGCTGTTCAATATTAAGAGTTATTTATTTTTGTAAAATGTATGTTCAAATCATTTGGTCTCTGGTGAAAAGTTTAGTATAGTTTACCCATTATCAATCTTTCCTCATTTTATTATTTTTTTAATTTGAAGAAATAAAATTATACAATTTGCAAGTGCGCAGTACATGTTACTTGAGAACCTTCAAAATACTGTTTTCCAATGATTTTATAGTGATCTGTGAAAATACTGTTTTGTATGTTAGATTAAAACAGAGAGAGAGGAATTGGGGATGATTTATGTCAAGATGCAATACAAACATTATTTTCTATTTACAGATATGCCATGTGAAGAGTGTTACACAACAGACTTTATCCAGTGAGAAGTACATTGTAAAATATATCAAGAAATGTTCTGAACTTTGTTGGATGATGCAGATATCAGATCCACCTCTATATGTAAATTTTGATGTGAATTCAGGAGAAAACTTAAACAAAAATGACTACAATGTGTTTACAAAAAGTGGCAGCAAAATCGATTATTTAGTGTGGCCTGTTTTATATCTACACAAAACTGGACCAATGTTGGCTAAAGGTGTGGCACAAGGGAAATAACTTATGGATGTTGTGATGTGATAATATTTTGTAGTTTTTAGGATTGTATAATAATGAATGATAAATGTTTGTGGGGACAAAAAATTTGATGAAGCAGAAGTTATAAATGATGAGTGTTGCTATTCATCAAAATAATGTTTAACATATGAAAGTAACTGATTATACAAATTATACATGATTGATAAAGTAGCAAATAAAAAAGGGAAAGGGAAAAAACAATTAAATATGAGAATTCAAAGATTTAATTTTGAAATTACTGGTGTGTTTCAAAATTAATTATTGAAATGACATTTACATTTAATAGTAATTGAATAATGTATTGAAATCCAATCATTGTATGTGAAAAAGTATGAGTAAAAGACAGGTCCGACACTAGTGGGTAACTTCGTAAATTATTTTACATTCCTTTTCATGGCTGATAAAACAGAGATTACGTTGATCTGGGATTCAATTAGTCCCTTCTAGAACATATTTTTAGCTCACCTGGCACGAAGGGCCAAGTGAGCTTTTCTCATCACTTGGCGTCCGGCGTCCGGCGTCGTCCGTCGTCCGTCGTCGTTAACTTTTACAAAAATCTTCTCCTCTGAAACAACTGGGCCAAATTTAACCAAACTTGGCCACAATCATCATTGGGGTATCTAGTCTAAAAAATGTGTTCGGTTACCAGGCCAACCAACCAAGATGGCCTCCATGGCTAAAAATAGAACATAGGGGTCAAATGCAGTTTTTGGCTTATAACTCTGAAACCGAAGCATTTAGAGCAAATCTGACATGGGGTTAATTTGTTTATTAAGTCAAGATCTATCTGCCCTGAAATTTTCAGACGAATTGGACAACCGGTTGTTGGGTTGCTGCCCCTGAATTGGCAATTTTAAGGAAATTTTGCCGTTATATGGTTATTATCTTGAATATTATTATAGATAGAGATAAACTGTAAACAGCAATAATGTTCAGCAAAGTAAGATCTACAAATAAGTCAACATGACTGAAATGGTCAGTTGACCCATATAGGAGTTATTGCCCATTATAGTCAATTTTTAACCATTTTTCATAAATCTTAATCTTTTACAAAAATCTTCTCCTCTGAAACTACTAGGCCAAATTTATCCAAACTTGGCCACAATTATCTTTGGGGTATCTAGTTTAAAAAATGTGTCCGGTGAACCGGCCAACCAACCAAGATGGCCGCCACGGCTAAAAATAGAACATAGGGGAAAAATGCAGTTTTTGGCTTATAACTTAAAAACCAAAGCATTTAGAGCAAATCTGACAATTGGTAAAATTGTTTATCAGGTCAAGATCTATTTACCCTGAAATTTTCAGATGAATCTGACAACCTGTTGTTGGGTTGCTGCCCCTGAATTGGTAATTTTAAGGAAATTTTACTGTTTTTGGTTATTATCTTGAAAATTCTTATAGATAGAAATAAACTGTAAACAGCAATAATGTTCAGCAAAGTAAGATTTACAAATAAGTCAACATGACCGAAATGGTCAGTTGACCCATATAGGAGTTATTGCCCTTTATAGTCAATTTTTAACCATTTTTCGTAAATCTACTAAGTAATCTTTTACAAAAATCTTCTCCTCTGAAACTGATGGGCCAAATTAATCCAAACTTATCCACAATCATCTTTGGGGTATTTAGTTTAAAAAATGTGTCCGATGACCCGGCCATCCAACCAAGATGGCCGCAATGGCTAAAAATAGAACACAGGGGTAAAATGCAGTTTTTGGCTTACAACTCAAAAACCAAAGCGTTTAGAGCAAATCTGACAAGGGGTTAAATTGTTTATCAGGTCAAGATCTATCTGCCCCGAAATTTTCAGATGAATCGGACAACCCGTTGTTGGGTTGCTGCCCCTGAATTGGTAATTTTAAGGAAATTTTGCTGTTTTTGGTTATTGTCTTGAATATTATTATAGATAGAGATAAACTGTAAACAGCAATAATGTTCAGCAAAGTAAGATTAACAAATAAGTCAACATGACCGAAATGGTCAATTGACCCTCTAAGGAGTTATTGTCCTTTATAGTCAATTTTCAACAATTTTTATAAAATTTGTAAATTTTTACTAAAATTTTCCACTGAAACTACTGGGCCAAGTTCATAAAGATAGAGATAATTTTAAGCTGCAAGGATGTTCAGTAAAGTACGATGTACAAACACATCACCATCACCAAAATACAATTTTGTCATGAATCCATCTGCTTCCTTTGTTTAATAGTCACATAGACCAAGGTGAGCGACACAGGCTCTTTAGAGCCTCTAGTTATGATATTAATATGAAGCATATAAACATTGATACTAAGTTGGATTATTTACGTTCTAGTTTGCAAGTTAAAAATTGGTAGGAAGACATGTTAACCTATCTGGACATAGTTTTATGTTTCAAAGCTTGTATGAGGGTGGGCAGGACCTAGTAACATATGGATCAGGTGTTTTTAAGCACAGGATTTCGGGATTGATCCTTTCAGGATCTGGAAATTCTTTTTTTCGAATTTTGGGATGTCAAGATTTAAATTTTGTTAAATCGGGACCTCAAGATTTCATCTTTTTAAGCCCGGAATTTCAAGGTTCAGGACCCGTCCGATCCATCTTTTGTATGTGTCAGGATTCAAATCAAAATGTGCTACAATAAGACAATCAAAGTAGTTTATAAATGATTGACACAATTTTGAAGTATAGTTGGTTAAATACTTTTCCAAGCTGCATCTTTCTGATCATTTTGCTGTGCAATCAGTTAATTAAAAAATAAGCATTTTCCGAAATAGAAGTGTGCATCAAACAGGAACAGACAATGACAAGAATCCTACTTATATAATAATTCCAACATATTCCTACATGATTGGTTTGATGGAAGAAGAATAATATGTTCAATTTAAAAAGCACATGCACATCACATGTAGTAAGAAGTTTTACAAGTGTATATATGAAAGTCAATGAAAACTTTGATATTTTATTGAGCAATTCTTTTTATTATACACATAGCATAAGACTGTGATAATTATATTGGTGTATTAATATAGAGTAGTTATTTGACAAGGATTTATACTTCTCTGAGGACAAATATATTATATACATGGTATACATTCATATTTTAATATGCATATGTATTCTTGCAATGTATAAAGGGGTATTTATCCTCTATAAAAGTATTTTTTTAGACTTGTAGATTATTTTCAAAGGTAGCAATCAAAAGGAGAGATAAATATTGAATCTTTTAGTTCTATTGTAAAATTTAATAATTTAAAATTCTATACAGGTTGTATTTTACATATTGTCTGGTTATCCTTACCTGAAAATTAAACAAAAGCATCTGAGGTAATTTGCTGCATATTATTTTAAAATCTCAAATCTCATTTATTTTTAACAGAAAACATTTGCTTTATTACAGGTTTTGTCTGAAATCTAAGTTAAGTTGTATTTCAATTTCTTGATAATGAATTTATCTTACAGAATTTTTTTCTCTTCATGTTCTTAAAAACCTATATTCCTTTGTAGTCTAGGGCTTTTCAATATTATACAATGTATTAAGTAGTTTTAAAGTTTATTTCCGCATTTATATTAGTATACTATGATACTAAATTATGTTGATTGATGTTAAAAAAATTCAGGAAACTCATTTCAAATCAGAACATTCCTTTTATGCAGCTTTTAAACACATTTTTACTGAAAAGATACTGATTTGTTTATCAAATGTTTATTGGTTAAAAGAGATCTGAAATATAATAGATTATGAAATGAACATTTCACATAGAAGTTGTTTTATATTTTTTTTGTTAATGTCTTACTTTAAAACTAACATTTTAGGAACTAGATTGAATAGTGTGTTATTTCATGAAGTCTATATATTTTGAAAAAGTGAAATCATTACTTTTAACCTGTTAAAATGTGTAGAAAAATATCTAATGATAATGTATATCTTTCTGTAATAAAATAAAGTAATTAAAGTAAATGTTTTTGTTTTTGTTTTCCTGATATACATAGGGCCCTGCTACATAATTTGCATGGAAGTTTTTAACGACCTTGACTGGCTATACAGCCCTTGCACGGTTTGCCCAGGCTTGCACCTTTTTTGGCATTTAATAATTTCCTTTTGTCTTTTCATCCTTTTGTTCATTATGCTGGTACTTGCAAACAGGGAGACAGATTAAGATAAGAGAAACCTTGTTTCCGAATCCCTTAGTATTATTGTATCTCTGTATTTACATGTGTATGTCATGTACATGATTTTTTAAAAATAGAATATGTTTAAAGAAAACATGTTTGTGGAATATGAAGGCTATCATCATTGATCATATTGACCATTTGTATTCTGGCAGGCTTATAAATGCTTGAATAAAGATGAACTATACAGATGCATTCAAAATCCATTTATAGAATTCACTAACATCTCATGAATAATTTGAAGAGGAATGGTATTGCGTTACTAGTGAAAGCTATGTTGGCTCTTTAGCTAGGTTTTCTGGTATAAACGACCACTGTCATTAAGTACAGCCCAGGTACTGCTAGAATAGGAATTTTGAAGGTGGTAATTCTTATCAATTCTAGTAAAATAATTATAAGTTCAAATGGAATTTGTTGAAATTTTCTTTTGTTTTATATAATTACTTACATTATATGGCATTCTTAAGAAGTTAGAAGTTTAGCTAGCTATACAACTAGGTTTAATTCACAATTTCTACATACTGAAATGCCTGTACCAAGTCAGGAATATGACAGTTGTTTTTCATTTCATTATTTTTTTGACGTGTTCAAGCTTTTATTTTTCAATGGAATTCAGTATTTTTGTTGTATTACTTTTTAGATAAAAAATAATATATTTAAATGACAATATTGATTATTTCGACATGTTGTAATCAAGATATTTTGTTCTTGATCGTGTCACTAGCATGTGAACACCAAAGCTGTGAGTTCGAATCCCGTATAACGCAGGTGCACTCGACTCCAATCTTAATTGACTTAAGATTGTCAGATTTCCTACCATATCCGGGCACTTTGTCTTCCTCCGCCAAAAAAACCTGACCAACACAGAATAACACAACCGTATTGAAAGTGGCGCTAAACACCAATCATTGAATCAATCATGTCTTATTGTGACATAGAGATGACAATATTTTTATCAACAGGAGTGAGAGAAAATAAGGAATAAGGCTAAGTTTATGCTGAAATCATGAAAACACACACTTTTTTTTATCGAACTGTTCTTTAATGTTAGTTTAATATCTGAGCAAAAAAACGCTTAATCAGTGATTTCTTTCGAGTATCTGTTGATCAGTTGTATTTAATTATTTGATATTTTAGTAATTAAATCATATGCTTTTCTAATGGAAATTATCTGAAGTTTCAACTTACATTGGTAGTCTGAAAACTGTCTTTAGATTATTTTTCGAATATGGTGGCTTTGGTGGAGCAATGTTTTCAGAGTTTTTTTCTCACACAGATCGTCGCATTAACACGTTTATGCTGATGAATAGTTTCTTTTTTTTTCAACACCTTGACATGAAAACTTTTTGAAGCAGCCATAGTTTGATGTAAACATTGGAACATGAAACAATGTATATATGGTATTATATTTGATTTGAAATACGCCTTTCTTAACTCTAAAAAAAAAAACCATCTAGAATTCCCTCTGTGATCTTAAAAAAAACCTGGTCAACTGTAATTAGCAATTTTTACACTTTGTTATTAAAAGATGAAATTAAATAATTTGTAAAATTCAAATGATCAAATATTTTTTTAATATTTTTTTTGCTTGCCATCTAAAGTTGAAACTTTGAACTTTTTGTATATTAAAAAACTCCTCCTTAAACTGGAATTTTGGTTGACCTTTTTCATAAAACATTGCCTTTGTCTACCACCTGTATACTTGTTCTGACGAACTCTAACTTCTCTTAACCCGCTTAGAATTAAATCTAACCTAAAGTTATAACATAGCCAAATATGGCTAAGGTAATCTATGCCTGGGATAAGAAAATCCTTAGTTTTTCGAAAATTTTTAAGTTTTGTCAACAGGAAATTCATTAAAATGACCATATAATTGATATTCAGGATTATAATCCTGGTACCTTTGATAACTATTATTTAGCAAATTTGACTTCAGATACAGATCATTAGTGGCATACAGTTTAAATGAGTTATCCATGATATGGTCATAATTATAGATTAACTATTTACAAAACTTTGAATTTTTGAAATACTTTTCAGTTTCAAATAGGACGTCACTTGGCGTAGAGGTTTAAACTTATTTGGATGTGTCTACTTTTGTGTTTCAAATGTCTGGTTATGTAAATGTATTTCAGTTGTTTCCTGTAATTAGTTAATACTTCAGTTTTATCATGTACATCTTTTGAATATTAATTTTATAAAATTCACTGTTTGCAAAAGTATAAATTATTCTAAATTATAGGGATTTTCTGGTAACTAACAGAAAACCCTTGCCGTTTTTGGCACAACCTTTTTGATCTTTTGGTCCTCGATGCTGTTCAACTTTGTACTCGTTTCGGCTTTCAAACTTTTGTATCTGGGCGTCACACGTAGGTCTTGTGTGGACAAAAAACACTTCTGGCGTATTAAAATTTTGAACTTGTTGCCTTTTGTTGGCTGTTGTTCGTGTGATTCTTTGTCAATTGTGTTCTCCAATTTATTTATATTGTAGTCCTGTGTTGTCATTTTGATGTTATATTTCACATGGCCATAAAAGTGCGAGGTTTGGCATGCCACAAAACCAGGTTCAACCCTCCATTTTTTCCTTTAAAAATGCCCTGTACTAAGTCAGGAATATGGCCATTGTTATAATATAGTTCGTTTCTGTGTGTATTACATTATAACGTTGTGTCGTTTGTTTTCTCTTATTTTTGAGTGTAAATTCACATTGCGATAAGACGTGTCACGGTACTTGTCTATCCCAGATTCATGTATTTGGTTTTGATGTTATATATATATGTTATATTTGTTATTCTCGTGGGATTTTGTCTATGTGTGTTACATTTTAGTGTTATGTCGTTGTTCTCCTCTTATATTTAATGCGTTTCCCTCGGTTTTAGTTTGTTACCCCGATTTTGTTTTTTGTCCATGGATTTATGAGTTTTGAACAGCGGTATACTGTGTGCCTTTATTTATATATATACCTAAGATGTATTGGGCAAAAGTGTTAGACATTTTTAGTCCTCAATGCTTTTCAACTTCGTTCTTTATTTGATCCGTTTTACTTTTATAAAATTCGAGCTGATGAGACTTTTGTAGACTCGCGCATTTCGCGTCTGGCGCAAATACAAAATTTCAATCCTGCTATCTATGATAAGATTATTTGAATTTTTATTTAAAGTTACCCTTTAAAGCCTTTTTAAGAAAAATTATAAATTTTAAGGTTTATATTATTGTAAATGGGTATATTTTGTGTTTTAACTACTGCAATCTTTATTTTACATGTTGAACGACCATATTTGTTTTACAAATAACTTGTATTTGCTACAAGATTTACTTTCAATCCAAAGTTTATTATCCACGCACGTAGTGGTCAACATATGCAACTTAGTTGTTGATTGTAACCTTTTATTGAAATCCTTTTGTATCAGTTCTAGAAATGTAACCTTTCGGTATATCGACTTGTCCATTACGCTGAATAAAAAAAAGGAAAATGTCGATATCAGCAATACGCCAGAACTTAATAACCAAAGTATTGAAAGTTTACGCTCTGAATCGCACCGAGTCCTGTTTAAAGGCTTGGAAAAACATGACGATTACGATAACCAAAATACAACACAGACAAACAGAACAACTTAATCTTTGATTGAAACATATCTGAAGTGCAGAAAACTTTTTTATTATTTTTTGCTTTTCCCAGTTAAAATAAAAGGATTATTAATGGCTAAGTTTCAATCAGCAAATTTTAATATTTTTTAAAACATATTTTTGTCAAACTGCAAAATACTGTAACTGCACATCATAGAGGGGGGATAGGAGGGGTCTTGATCCCGAAATCCCGGACTTAAAAAAACGAAATACCGAGGTCCCGAATTTAAATAAAGCAAATCCCGACATCCCGAAATCCGAAAAAAAAGGATTCCTGGATCCCGAAAGGGTCAATCCCGAAATCCCGAGCTTTAAAACACCCGATCCCGGAGTCTCGATAAAGGTCCTATCCCCCCTCATCATAATAATACTCTTTTATATTGGATATCTGACAATGTGAAATGGGTTTTACTCATTTTTGAAGACCTCAATTTGGTCATTTATGGAGAGTTTTCATTGGCAATCATACCACATTTTCTTACTTTTTTAATCTCTGAGAAGCATTGAGAGTAATAAATGTGTCAATCCAGTAATAATCACATTGCACATGGCTCATTTATATTATTGAAATTAAATTTCTATGTAAGAAAATACTAGAACCCCCCCCCCCCCCCCAAAAAAAAAAAAAAAACAACAACAAAAAACCCCAAGAAACCAGCAGGTAACTAGTTTAAACAAATCAGTATGCGAAGATAAAATATTTGGCATTCATTCATGTAACAACTATGTGTAAATAGTCACGGTAAAAGTACCTGTTATCTAGTTAGTACAGATAAAATGTCAATATATTTTATCAATTGTCCAATACCAGGTTCGATTGGTAATACTTGTAAAGTCTGATAATAGAAGGTTCACACATTATTACCAATAAATAATTTCAGAACCGTAACAAATAAATATACAATGTAATTAAATAGATATTTTAATATTAAAATAAGAAAGTGATGATGTATGCACTATAGACAAACTTTATCATACATTGAATTTCATTGGTTTTTAGCTTTAATTTCATAGCTTTGTTTATCTATGAAACTAGTTATTAAAACGGATAATTAAATTAACAGGCAGTTTATTGGCTGAACATCATTAATTCATTTAATAACCAATAAATGATTTTTTTCCATTAATTTTATCATAAATATTACTTTCATCACATTTAATTCGGTAACGGTTTATGCTACCGGATTAAACTTTTAAGTTAAACGAATAAGCCAAAAATTGTATGAAAGGATTATAAGACAAACGAAATTAAAAAATGGCACAATCGGCTGATTCGACCTGTTTGTGTGAAATCTGCATTGGCGGACCAGGTGAATATTACTGTCAGCAGTGTGATCAGTTTTTTTGCGGAAATTGTAAGTTATCACATTTACGAGCAAATATAAGTAAAAAGCATACGTTTTTTAGTGGACAAAATATCAACAAGGAAGAAAAACGGCTTTGTATAGAACATGAAGAACGTTTCTTATTCTACTGTCATGGTTGTGATACTCCTGTCTGTAGATCGTGTTCCTTACAGACACATCATGGTCATTTGATGACGGACCTAACTAAATCTGCTGTAAAACTCAAATTTGAATTGGTCAAGATCATTGAATCAACGATAACAACATCCACTTTATGCATAGACAAAATTGAGGAAGACACAAAAACTTACCATCAGAAAATCAAAGCAGTCAACAAAACCATTACTGAGGAAGGGAATTACTATAAGGAATTCATTGATAAAAAAGTACATAGTTTTGTTAAGCTAGTGCAAGATGAGACACAGAAGGCATTAGGAAGTTTGTCTACAGCTACTAAAGTATACCTTGAAATTTTAGAACACTGTCAACAATGGCAAAAGAAAATTAAAGAAATGGAAACAACGTCAGATGTACTATTGTTTAAGAAGCTGAAACACCTCAAAACTGATGTTGACCAGATATTGTTAAAGCAGTCGCTCGATACGCCCAGACCTTCTGTGTCATACACTAACAAACAGCTTTCAGTCACAGACATAAACAACTTATTCGGAGAGTTAACATTTCAGTAAGTTAAACAATGAGTATAGTGTTAAAATACTATACGTAGGAACAGTGCCTGTTTTTAACGTTATCATATAATCCTCCTTAATTCAAGGACTTATACATTCCAAGCTTTAACATATCTTATAGTTGAGGCTTTCCTCATGAAGATTAATTAATAAGAGCTCCAGTTAGTAAAATTTAAAACTATATGTCGTAGTTTAAATATTCACTTTCTTTAAACAATTTCAAACACTGTGGTTCATACAAGTACCGTAATTGTGTCACATATTGTCAATGTAAAGTCTATATCTTTTTATAATTTGCATGGCTACACATTGACATTTTGAGTTTTCATACCACTACGTTGAACGGTTCACAATTCTCAATACCTAACATAATTATATTTATGACTTTTTTAAGTTGATGTCTATACAATTAAACGAGAAGACCTCATTTTGTGTGTCTTTTCTCTACCTTCCACAATAAATCAATTATCATGCTTATGTGTTCTTAAGGTACCATGCGTTTTCGCATTTGTCATCCATTCTTATGATTATTCAGATTGAGTTATTTTGGGAGAAAAACGAAAAAAAGGCCTTCGGATATTGTTTTCGTCATCAAACCGACTTTTAAGTCACCGATAAGACTTCCAGTTTTCAACTTGCATATGATTTTTATTTTCGCGTTTATCTAAATGTATACTATGACTATACAACTATAATATATAGAGACTCTCTATAAAATTATAGCAGTGATCGACATGGAGAAGAGACTTTTAATTGATAGTTAATAGCAAATACACTTTATTTATAATATATGTTCATACTATACAGACCACAAGTACTTCCCTTTGTTCTTGACCTTGGAATATAGTTTCCAATTATTATGAGGGGTAATGCTTCCTAAGTATTCTGGCTACTGTTTTCTTTGAAATGTTTACTATTTTGGGGGTCATATCAGCTGTATATAAATTAAAATAAATAAATCATGTGGGAAAAAAATCTTGTTAAAGGCCAGTGATTGTAGTGATTTTGCCAAAATGAAAGTAAGGTAGCAATTAGCCTTAGTCATTTATTCAAGATTTAAATCCTACCATTGGCATGTTAATAGGGCTCTCAAAAGAAAGAAAACCACTGATCAATTGTCTAAGAAGCATATTTTATTAGAATGATAATGGTGTATAAACAGTTATATTTATTTCATATTTGAAGCGGTGCAAATTTTGTAATTGAATTTGACTTTTACCAAAAAATGCATTGTAGCAAAAGGGGAGGATTGTTTCGGTCTGAGGCCAGAACAGTGAAAATAATGGAATTTAACAGGAAGGAAACAAATAACGGTCTTTGGAAAAAAGGGAGAGGGCTTTTCTGAAATTCTCCAGACCAATATTTGTTTTACAAAAAATCATTCTACAACAGTTTACAAACTTAAAATCAAGCTCAAAATGGCCGCGATTTCGCGGGTGTGTTATAGTAATTTATTAAATTAGTAAAGACCTATTATGTGCATATTCAAAATACTAATTTGCTGTACAGATATTCATAATTATCATGATTAATGCAAAAATAATTTGTATTGCTTTCATAATTAGGTATAAATATTTAGATATATTTCACAACCAGGTATGTACTAGTACATCTATTCTATCGTAATACTGAGCAAGGTATTAAAAAAAGAAACATCAATTGAAGAAAAAATAAAATACAAATAAAGGTTGTTATAAAATTTACCATATTACTACAAGTCATAATAAACGAGTGACCGATGAAAAATAATGTTATTCCAATTCTTGAACCCATACATACAAACACCATAAACTTAGTCTTCTGTGCACGATTTTTTCATTTCGATATTTGCTCGACTTATTTCTAATCATTTCCCGATCAACGCCAACCTGTTCGATATGTGATCCAGATCAACTCGGCCAATACCCGATCGCTTAATAATCACTGCGACCTCTATATTGTTTTCATCCCAGACCAACTCGACCAATACCCTATCTCCACGCGACCACATTCGACCACTCTTCGATCTCTACTCGGCCATACACTATTCCGTAAATATGTGTGCCGCTTTGATTAACTCCCGTAATTTTTCTCTTGCAAAACTATATTGTCTCTATTTATTGTTTTAACTATACACAAATTCCCCCATGTACAGTACGCGTCTGTACTTTTACAAGGAGTTGTAAAATTTTAAAAGAGAGACAAAAGATACTAAAAGAACAATCAAAACTCAAAGGTCAAAAACAAACCGACACAGCCATAGCGAAAAATGAAAGCCGACGAGAAGACAAACAGCAGTCTGCATAGCACAACATAGAAAACTAATAAAACCTTGGATGATCTCAGGTGTTCCGGAAGGAAGTAGATCCTGCCTTTCAGCCCCAAAGAATTTTTCAAATATGAAAGTAAATGTGCATTAAACATGTTAAAACTCACAATGAGACAGCGGATGACTAATTTAACTTTCAAAGTTAGTTTTTAAGAACATCCATATTATATTTTTACCTGTTGTATGGACTATTTTTATTTCACTGTCCGTATTTTCCGTATTTCCAGAACTTTTTTAAATATAAAAATTGGAAGATGTGGTATAATTGAAAATGAGACAACTCTCCACAGGAGACCAAATGAACCAGAAATAAACAGCTATATGTCACCGTTCGTTCGAATGTTTACAAACACTTTTTACCTACGCTCTTTGACACAATATTATATAATAAAAAAGAGACGAAAGACAAATGCTTTTTATTTGAATTCGTGAAAGATATATATATATATATATATATATATATATATATATATGTAAACAGTTTCAGAAAAAGTATTCTCCAGGAATATTCTATTTTTGGCAAAATTTTGGGAAAACATGTGACATCTTTACCCCCTTTTTGTAATATTATTAGTAAAAACGAGCAGGTTGTAGGCATGGTACACAAAAAAAGAAATATCTTGAACAATTCAACTACTGGGTAACGAGCAGTAAAACTCCCATAACAAATCAGCGTCCTACTATACTTTCAAGAAATTTTTATAACTATTGGGATCCTTTTTGTTGAGCTCCTGCAAATCTCTCAAACTTTTGATTTTGCCATTTGATTAGGGACTTTCCAGTTTCCTCGAAGTTCAGTATTTCTTTTATAACAATGTATACTGCGAACACAGTGATCGTCGTGTCAGCCATTGCATCATCTAGATTATCGGCACCCTTTGCTGTTTATCCCTTTTTATTCATCTTCTATGCTGTCTTCAAGCTCCGTCGCGGCTATTTAAGAGATAACTGTATTGTATTTGAAGCTTTAAGGACGTCCATCGGTAGTTTTACTGTCGCAAATTTAGTTTACCTGGCGACGCGGAGCGGAGACAGGTAAACGGGTATTTGCGACAGTAAAACTACCGATGGACGTCCGCAAAGCTTCAAATACAATACAGTTATCTCTATTCTAATGCAAAACAAGTTCATAATTAAATTTCAATCATAATTTCAGTGTAAAATCTTCATTAAAAAAAATTCCGCGAAAAAATGTTATCTTCTTTGGTCCCTACACTACGTGACGTCATAGGTATGCTTCCGGCGTCAAACATAAACAACGGGCGTTTTCTGGCTTCTGTGCCGCTTCATAATGTAATAAAATTTGATAAAAAGAAGATTTTTAGACGCAAGAAGTGAGTTTATTGTTTATTATTGTAGAAATAACATGTCAGTACATTCCGAAATTCAAAATGTCGGCTTCCTTAGTTACAGACAAGGAGATAGAGAATTTTACGCTTGCTGTCATCCAATCAGAACAATTGTTACAAAATAATTGCATTAGAATAACCTGTCTATCTGAGCTCTAACCAGTTTGCCAAATAATCCAACTGCTTTATTTCCATGTAGATATGCATATAACGCTGTAAAGAGTCATTATCCAAGAACGAGAAAAGTGACGCCATCCGAATTCGCACTTGATCTGTGTTTTATGGTATTAAGCATTGTTCAAACGTTTCATAGAATTTGATTGAGGCAAAATAAAATTAGAGAATGGAAACTAATTGTTGGAACGTACGTATACGTACTTACGTACGGACAAGGGTGACACTTTGTGCCCTCTCTGCTGCAGCGGGTGATATAAAAAATTAAGACGGTTTATACTGAAATTGTACATACCCGACCCATGCCCGAATTTCCCTACGACCCCTATACGATCAAGTCGATCTGGTCTGACCGAGAACAGGCTGTGATCTAGTATAGTTGATTTGGTCTAGCTAGTCGAGTAAAGATCGTGTAGAGCTCGTAAACTGGTCGGAATCATCGAATATGTATTCAAGTATTGGTCGTTAAGTTAAGTTCGTGTACAGTCGGATAGTAGTCGGGTAGAAGTCGTAAACTGGCCCGATCAAGAATTTGGTTTCGGTTGGTCGTGGAAATTTGGACAATCGGGATCTTCGAGTTTGATCGGCAGTGTGAACCTAGCTTTATACCGCAGTTTCACTAGGCCACGATCGCACTACGATCTGTGAAAAAAATGAAAATCGTGCAGATTGCAGTAAGGTCGTAGTACGGTCGTGGTAAGGTCTTCATGATCGTAATGAGCGTGGTCAACTTTGAATATTTTCAATACAATCGTGGTGCAGTCGTGGCAAAATCAGGTCGTAGTAGAAGCGTAGTGAGAGCGCAGTCGAGTCGTGGTAAGATCGCAAAGATCGCTGTACCATCGTAACGGCAGCGTAGCGAAAGCAAGATTCTAGTCGGGGAGATTGCGCTATAATTTCACAGCGACTTTATACCCCAGTCCCACTAGGCCACGATCGCACTACGATCTGTGAAAAAAATGTAAATTTTGACGATCGTAGTGCGATCGTGTAGATCGCAGTAAGGTCGTATCACCGTCGTGGTAAGGTCTTTAAGATCGTGATGAGCGTGGCCAACTTTGAACATGTTCAAAACAATCGTGGTGCGGTCGTGGCGAAATCAGGTCGTAGTATAAGCGTAGTAAGAGCGCACTAAGGTCATGCTAAGATCGCAAAGGTCGCTGTACCATCGTAGCGAGAGCGTAGTGAAAGCGTTATTCTATTCGGAGAGACTGCGCTACAATCTTACAGCGATGTTATTAAGACCTCACTACGACCATCACGTTCTCACTGCGACCCAACTACGCTTTTACTACGACTATACCACGTTTACACCACGCTGTTCAAGATCACAGTACGATTTTAGCACGCCTATGCCGTTCTCGTCACGCTCTTCTTACGACCTGACTACGTTCATATTACGACCATCATGCTCTTAATCATTGTCACATAAAATATATAAAAGCTCACCAGGTTTTGTTTGTCTGTATGTAATTTGAACCTCTTGTCCTTTTGCTCTAACGGCTCGAATTAAGTCCGTTAGTTTTTTCTCGTTTCAATTTTTTTACATTGTCATTTCGGGGCCTTTTATTGCTGACTATGCGGTATGGGCTATGCTTATTGTTGACGGCCATACGGTGATCTATAGATGTTAATTTCTGTGTCATTTTGTTCCTTTGTGGGTAGTTGTCTCATTGGCAATCATACCACATCTTTTTTTTATATTGACACATCTGTGTCATCCCTGATATCGTTCACTTACACATCGTCATTTGAGCATGATGGACCAGCAATAGGTTTGCGATTCAGGTTTGATTGGTCGGTCCGACATCTCTGCTGGATCAGGATTCATTACTATCAAAGCTCCCTCTGCCTCTATCACCCTACCACCACTCCCAAGTGTTCTTTTAAATTTTGGTGGCAAGACATGTCGTTTCCGAGAAATCTACGTATTAATTAGAAATAGAAAGAATGGAATCGTATTGATATGGAACACGATGTTGACGCTATTTCTGTGAACGTAGTAAGATTGCGGTATGAACGTAGTATAATTGTGGAAAGAACGTGCTATAATCGCAGTAGGAGCGTGGTAAGATCGTGTTGCAATCGGATAGCTCGTGGTATGGTCGTAGTGAAAACGTGATGAGCGTAGAAAGATCTTGATAAACGTAGTAAGGTCGCAGAATAAGCGCGGTGAAAACGTGATATAATCGTAGTGGGGTCGTTGTAGAAGCGTAATGAGGACGTAGTAGCATCGTAGAGGCAACGAAAATATACATTTTCATGCCGCTTATACCGCGATCTTACCACGATCTGCATTTATTTTAGATCGTGGTGAGCGTGGTGCGATCGTGGTCTAGTGGGACTGGGGCTTTACTACGACCTCACTATGATCCCATCTGTGTCATCCCTACTATCGTTTACTTAAGCATTGTCATTTGATATTGATGGACCAGCAATAGGTTGTGCATCATGTTTGATTGTTGAGTTCGACATATATCTTCAAGATCTGCCTCTGCCTATACCTCTACCCTTACCCTTATGTAGATTTTGGTTTCTTGACTGCTTGACTTCCGAGAAACTCTACGTATCAATGAAAAATAAAAGGAATGATACAGTATTTATGTGGAACAAGATGTCGACGTTATTGCTGGGAACGGAGTGAGATCGCAGTATGAACGTGGTATGATCGTAGTTTGATCGTAGTATGGTAGTGGTAAGAGCGTGCTATAATCGTAGTGGAAGCGTGGTAAGATCGTATTTCAATCGGAGAAATCGTGATACGGTCGTAGTGAGGATGTGATGAGCGTAGAAAGATCGTGATAATTGTAGTTAAGTCGCAGAATAAGCGTGGTGAGCACGTGGTATAATCAAAGCGTGATGATTTTAAAAGCGTAATGAGGACGTAGTAGCAACGTGATAGAAAAAAAAATACATTTTCATTGCGCTCTTACTGCGAGCTCACCACGATCTGAATTTATTGTAGATCGCGGTGAGCGTGGTGCGATCGTGTTCTAATGGGACTGGTTTGTATGTTTTTCTTAAACTATAAGCAATAGGTTAACTATATTTGTTGTATGGAGGAATTGTTAGATGTACATACCTGCCTTGCATAGTTCATCTGACCTTGACCTCATTTTCATGGTTCATTGGTCAATGTTTAGTTTTCTTGGTTAATGTTAAGCCTCGGTCACACTATACCGGATAGCTCGAACGAACGCCTAACGGATAACTTTTTTTCAATCCGTTCATGTCCGTTAGACGTCCGTTCTTATCCGTTAGACGTCGGTCCATATCCGTTGCATGTCCGTTAAGCGTACGTTTTATCCGTCGACGTCCGTTCTGTCCGGTGGAAAATTTTGAGCATGTTCAAAACTTTGAACGGACGTCAAACGGATAAATGTCCGTTGAACGTCCGTTAGGCGTCCGTTTTGTACGGTACTCGTCCGTTTCGTTTCCGTTTTGTATCCGTTACGTGTCCGTTATACATCCGTTGAAGGTCTGAAAGATAAATTCACCAACGGACTTCTACCGGACGTTTAACGGATAAAACGGATGTTGAACGGATGAGAAACGGACTTCTACCGGACGTATAACGGATAAAACGGATGATGAACGGATCTGAAACGGATAAATGCCATTTGAACATTTTGCGTCAGAAATGCCAATTATTGGTATGTCAGATTTCTTAAGGTTCATGAATTCTTATTATTCATAATCGATCTTAGAGTATAGGCACTTCTTCACAATCAAGCAGTTTTTATTCAGACCAGACACTGCCATTTGGCGGAATTTTGAAGAACAAACCAAAACCAGGTACAAAGAAACATTTTAAATATTTATTCGATTTACATGTTTTATTATTGTCGCCTTTGATTTTTCCGTATATCTCGTTCATCCGTTTTATCCGGTACGCTTCCGTTAAGTGTCCGTTTTATGCGTTGCTCGTCCGTTGGATGTACGTTCGACATCCATTTTGTCCGGTACGTGTCCGTTTCTCGTACGTTGCATATCTGGTGTGTGTCCGTTATGCATCCGTTACACGTCCGTTTCATTCGGTCAGTACATCAACGGACTCCCAATGGATAACAATTTTGTCAACGGACAACTTTTATGTTCATCCGTTAGGCGTCCGTTCGGGCTATCCGGTAAGGTGTGACCGAGGCCTTAAGTTTATGTGACAGTTGTAATAAAGCTTTATATTTAGGACTATCAGCATAATACCAATGATAAGTAAAGAAGGCGAGATATTTCAGTGTGTGCACTCTTGTTGATTAAACGTTCAATCAAATTGAAACTTAGTTCACATGTTCCCTGTGATAATTACAATGCCACATTATATTTGTAACCCCAATTTCTCAGTCTACTGACAAAGAAAATGATAGTGTGATTTATATCCATGTTCTATGGACACATTCTTGTTTTCAATGTTTTTCCACATGGAATGTAGTTCCATGTTATAACATATGTAAATAATACATTATGTGTTTTTCTTTTGTAGTAAATATATTTTGATCAAAATATTTCCCTTGGTTCTAGAAATTTATAAGCATTAAGAGATTCATTCACAATTCTTTGATGATATTAGCCAGTAGGGTGATACATTTTCTACATTTTCAACCATTTTTTCAGTTGTTGTTTTGATACATTTACATGGCATATAATTGTGTAATTCACTAAGAAAAAGAAAAAGAGCCATCAAAATTGAAGGAGCTGAATTCTTTGTTTAGAATATTTTCGAGTAGGTTATTTATTGAAAATTTAGGTGTCAGGTTTTTTGGTTTTTACAAAATAGGAAAACTGAAAATAAACTCATCATAGATATCAGGATTAAAATTTTGTATTTACGCCAGACGCGCGTTTCGTCTACAAAAGACTCATCAGTTACGCTCGAATAAAAAAAATGTTTAAAAGCCAAATGGAGTACGAAGTTGAAGAGCATTGAGAACCAAATATTCCTAAAATATAAATAAGACAACTGTCCATTAGAGACCAAAACGACACAGACCTTAACAACTAAAGGTCATTGTACGGCCTTCAACAATGAGCAAAGCCTATAACAGATGGTCAGCTATAAAAGGCCCCTATATGACAATATAAAACAAGACAAACGAGAAAACCAACGGCCTTATTTATATAAAAAATGAACGAAAAACAAATATGTAACACATAATCATATGTAATACATGAATAATGTGGCGGGGTTAAACATGTTAGCGAGATCCCAACCCTCCCCCTAACTTAGGACAGTTTTGGCAAATACCGCTAAGGTAATCAATTCTTGAGGTAGAAAAGCCTAAGTTTTACAAAGTTTTGTAAACAGTTAATTTATAATGATGAACATATCATTGATAACTCAAGTCAACACAGAAGTGCTGACTACTGGGCTGTTGATTCCCTCGGGGAAGTAAATCTCCACCAGCAATGGCATTGACCCAGTGGTTGCAAATAAACTCATCATAGATATCAGGATTAAAATTGTATATTTACGCCAGACGCGTGTTTCGTCTACAAAAGACTCATCAGTGACGCTCGAATAAAAAAATGTTTAAGCTGATATCTTATTTCTTCAAAACGCAAAAACTGAAAATATTAAGTTAAAAAATCATTACGTGAAATAGAAGGAGTAAAAAGGGAGTTGGACAACCTAGAAAAAGTTAAGTATTTGTCTTTGTCTTGATTGCCATAACACTGTATGTAGAAAAAAATTATTTAAAACAAATTATTATGTTCTGGTTTTTTTTCAGGATGGATATTGATGTCTATGTATGTTTTTCTTTGTGACTAAATAGGTTAGATATTTTGTCATCTTAAAATACTTATAACCTAAAATGATTACTATAAGGGGTTATTAGCAGTTGGAAGGTGAATGTCTCATTGTTAAATATTGTATAAAGACCTTATTTATAATTATATTGTGGTTAATGTATGTTGTGTTGATCTTACTGTGATATTTATCCAAAAATAGTCTTTTGATTATTTGTGATTCATTTTAACCTGTACTAATAGGTATTACATCTAATTTTATAGATACCAAAAAGAGAAATCGGATAGAATGAGCTCTGATAATATTTCCACCAAATATAAGAAGGAAAATGATAGACTGAGGAAAGAAAGAAATTCAGCAAGAACAGAATTGCAAAGAGTACTGAGAGAGAAAAACGAATCTTATCAAAACCTTAATACCGAACATGTTCTTGCAAAAGAAGAATTACAGAGCAAAGAGAGGGAAAAGTCTGAGCTTGTTGCTTTGTTCAAGGATAGGGAGGAAAAAGATTTACAAAAACTAAAGAGATTTGAAAAGGATATTGAAACTTTAAGATCAAAGTACAGGGATGATAATGAAGAAATGAGGCAATCGGAGCATGAGATTGAAAGTTTAAAATCAAAATGGAAAGAAGACAATGACAAAATACAGCGATTGGAACACGAGATTGAAAACTTAAAATCAAGGTACCTGAAATATTTGATCACTTTTACTAGAATTATAGTTTTATGCAAGTAGCATAAGAAAGACAACATTTCAACCTTCTAAATGTCCATTCATGATTTTTAATAGAATTCAATTCTCGTGAAATTTGTGGTCACCTTAAATTTATATACTTGATGCCCAGCCTTGCCAGTGGCGGCCCTAGAACTTTTCATAAGGGGGGGGAGAGCCCGCTCCAGTCATGCTTCAGTGATTCCCTATATAATTAACCAAATGTTTCCCACGAAAAGGGGGGAAAAGGGCCCTTCCCCTTGATAGGCCTATGCTTGTCCATTGGTATGTCTCTATACCCATAGGTTTGTCCTGATATTGGTTTCCCCTCTCTTACTTACTTTACTGAAACCAAAAGTTCTGAAACTTATATACAATGCTTATTAGAGGTCGGTCATTTACAAACGTATCAACCTTATCGTATACGTTGACGTATCCGCATCTGCAGATATATCAAAAAGTATTATGTGATCCCGAGCTTATTAATAAGACCATGCTTCATTTAAAAAAAAACTAATTGGAATCTCTTCGAAACAATCAAACATACACTTTCAATATTTGTGATAGTAAATTTGTTAAAAAAAAAATAAGGGGTTCTATCAACTACTTTTAAAAAAGAGCCAATGTAGGGCAGGTACACGAATATCGTACAAAATCATTTAATAATCTAGTTAAAAAAATATTTCAAGATCTTATATTAATAAACACAAAAGAAATCAAATGTACTACTTGTATAAAAGGAACTTTGAATATTGTTCATTTGCGTTTTTATCGTTAAAGGTAATAGAAAATTACTGAGTATCACTCTATTTGTCAATTAACAATTTGGTTCTACGTGAGAACAAGTTCATACACAAAAAAAACGATTTTACCGTATTCACTCCTATCATGCCTGTAACCTGTTCCAATTATCCGGACTATCTTTAAAAGTCGGGTTACATATTTCACAAAAACATCGATATTTCCTAATTGTTTTTGTAAATTTCTCCATTAGAGATTAATCAGTCGCCAATTTGCATTATTGAAAGTACACAAAATTAAATCTCGGTACAATGTATCATATACTGTTTTTTGGTATATCTGCAGATGCGGATACGTCAACGTATATGATACGGTTGATACGTCTTTAAATGACCGACCTCTATTACTACTGAACACAGTTCAAATTTGAATTTAGGTGACGTCACTTTCTCTCTAATTTCTCTTTATAAATGGAAAATTCTCCAACAAAAGAAAAAGAAAAGGAGAACGAATATAATATGTGTTATTTATGTTAGAAATAATCCATTGTTGCTAAAAACTGGGGTTGAAATTGAGTTAAAAACATCAATTTATATGTTTTATTAAATTTTAGGTGAAATAGTCCATTTGCCAATTCCCTTCTTTTAACATATTACTTCCCTTTGCATGTCAATCATAATGTGGTTCTATACAGGACAATATTGGCTTTTTTCCACGCAAAGCTTGATATGTTGAAAGTGATATATCTGAGTCTTCACAAGTTTTTAGTGAAAAATAAAAATTTAAAGGTAACACACATTACGCACAGATTTAGTTGCTCTTTTTGGGCCAAGTGAGCTTTTCCCATCACTTAGCGTCCGTCGTCCGTCGTCCGTCGTCGTCTTCGTCGTCGTCCGTCGTCGTCTTCGTCGTCGTCCGTCGTCGTTAACTTTTACAAAAATCTTCTCCTCTGAAACTACTGGGCCAAATTAAACCAAACTTGGCCACAATCATCATTGGGGTATCTTGTTTAAAAAATGTGTGGCGTGATTTGGCCAACCAACTAAGATGGCGGCCATGGCTAAAAATAGAACATAGGGGTAAAATGCAGTTTTTGGCTTGTAACCCCAAAACCAAAGCATTTAGAGCAAATCTGACTGTGGTAAAAGTGTACATCAGGTCAAGATCTATCTGCCCTGAAATTTTCAGACAAATCGGACAACCCGTTGTTGAGTTGCTGCCCCTGAATTAGTAATTTTAAGAAATTTTGCAGTTTTTGCTTATTATCTTGAATATTATTATAGATAGAGATAAACTGTAAACGGCAATAATGTTCAGCAAAGTAAGATATACAAATAAGTCAAATGATCAAAATTGTCAGTTGACCCATTAAGGAGTTATTGCCCTTTATAGTCAATTTTTAACCATTTTTCTAAATTTTAGTATTCTTTTAAAAAATCTTCTACTCTGAAACTACTGGGCCAAATATAACCAAACTTTGCCACAATCATCATTTGGGTATCAAGTTTTAAAAATGTGTGGCGTGACCCTGCCAACCAACCAAGATGGCCGCCATGGCTAAAAATAGTCCATAGAGGCGAAATGTAGATTTTGGCTTATATCTCTGAAACCAAAACATTTAGAGCAAATCTGACAGGGATAAATAGTTTATCAGTTAGACAAAACAGACAAGCTGTTGTTGGGTTGCTGCCCCAGAATTAGTAATTTTAAGGAAATTTTGCAGTTTTTGCTTATTATCTTGAATATTATTATAGATAGAGATAAACTGTAAACAGCAATAATGTTCCGCAAAGTAGGATCTACAAATAAGTCAAATGACAAAAATTGTCAGTTTACCCCTTAAGGAGTTATTGCCCTTTATAGTCATTTTTTAACAATTTTCATTAAATTTTTGTAAATTTTTTGTAAATTTTTTGAATATATTTTCCACTGTAATTACTGGGCCAAGTTCATTATAAATAGAGATAATTGTAGCAAGAAGAATGTCTAGTAAAGTAAGAGCTACAAACACATCATGATCATCAAAACACAATTTTGTCATGAATTTATCTGTGTCCATTGTTAAATATGCACATAGACCAAGGTGAGCGACACAGGCTCTTGAGAGCCTCTAGTTTAATTTACGGTAGCTCTCTATTTAGTTAAATTGAAAATTATGTCCCACCTAACATGCCTATGTGAGACAACTAAAAAAAGATCTCTATTTAGAGGGTCAATTACAGGAGTTGGTAAACATACTATTTTATCAATGGAATCTCATTTTAGTACACACAATGTCACATAGACGTACTTTTTTAATAATTTAATAGATTAACAGGAGAAAAAGCAAATCGGTATAGTGCTTATGAAATGATGCAGAATAAGAATGATCTTGAAACATGCAAACATCAAAAGAAGGCACTTGAAGATGAGCGAAATGAACTTCAGAAAGAAAATATGGAACTGGAAAATGAGTTACAGTAAGTATAAATACATTAAGCTGCAGTTGGGATATTTTATTATTGTAATAAAATGTGACCTGATAGAGTTTGCAAAAATTAAATCTTGCACTTTAATTTTTATAACATTATTTGTAAACATAAATTCTAATTAATAATAGCAATATATAATCTTTCATGTTTGCCAATCATGTCCCCTATAATGAATAATTGAAATACAAATATGTGTAAAAATTTCCGAACAGTAGATGTCAATAAAATAATAAAATAATGAAATAACATACATCATATGATGTAATAAACTAAAAAAATAATTCAAATGTCAATCCACCTCCATATGATGATGTTGTAGTATACAGGTACATTGCTATTTAGATACTTTCATTTTATTATGAGAAAAAAGAAAAGTATATTTTTCACTGGAGAAGGCTACGCATAAAAAAACCATCATTTGTTCTGCAGACTGTGCTAGGTACTATTTATTTGACCCCCGTGAAACAGATAGCGGTACTCAGTTTTAAAAAATCCTGACATCTTGAATGTGCTTATGATACTCTCCCTGCTACCTCTGACCCTATAAATTGTAATTATAAGTACATGCTAACTGCATCAAATTATAATGAACAGTTCAATGACAATTTTGAAATTTATTTCCATTTGTAGGAGCCTTTACTCAAAACTTGAACAGTTTGAAAATTCTGTGAGGAACATATCTAATTTGAAGAAACAAATTAAGGATCACGAAGAAGGGTAATGTATTGGAATGTTTATCATATTTGGAGTTATAGTAATGTGAAAAAGAAATCAAGTACCAGTCTGAAAAACACTCTTCCTTAAGTTATGCTTTCAGAGTCCCATGTATTTTGTACTTCTCATGAACATCAGTCAGTCAGTGTCACGTTGACAAAGTTTGAACAGAGATGGGAAATAGTTCATGCTTCAGCTTAAAGTATTAATATTAATCATGGACTGTTTGAGTTTTCTGAAAAATAAATACTGTTACATACTTGATGATATCTGTAAAATTAAATGTGCATTTTATTCTAATTTCATAGGTATAGAAAAATCACTTCTAAATTGCATGAAGCTGAGAGACAGATGGGAGAACAAAAGGAAACAATTGAAGATCAGAAACAAGAAAACAGAAAGATATATAAAGAAAAGAAAGACTTGGAAAATAAGCTCAGGTGAATTTTAAATGCCAATTGTAGAAAACACATATTATTGTATAGCAATATAATATTTCCTACAGAAAGTAACCAAAAGTTAGCGTGCAATACATTCCAATATTGCACTAGTGCAATAAATCTTCAAAATTCATGACGTCATCAAAGTCAAAATCTTAGTTTAAACCAATTTTTACTTTCAAATATCATTGTATATCACTTGTCAGTATCTCTGCCTGTCCAAATGCTGTACAAAAAGCAAGACAATACTTTTTATTTTTATTTTAAACATGTATCAAATATTTAGTTATATAATTTTAATTGTTTTAGTTCATCATGTATTTTGATCTTTATTTTTATATATTTCCCTCTAGGTTAGCCTTAAACAATGAAGAACAGACTTCTTTAGGCAAAGAATTTGAGAATTTGAAAACTATTCTGCAAAAGAAACAAGAAGAATTATACAATTTGAAATCAAGGTAATTACATGTTTGTTGTACTTAAATTTTTCATGAATCTAATAAGCTTGAAAAAAGAGAAAGAAGATACGATAAGGATATTGAAATTCATAAAACCACTAACCATGCCAGGCAAAAAAATGAAAAGAAACACAACACAACAGTCTATAAAACAATTTTTGTTGAGCCTGCGATTTTTGTTGCAGAGAGCTCGACATAGGGATAGGGATCTGTCGGTGGTGGTGGCGCCAACTAACTTCTTAAAAGCTTTATATTTTAAGACCTGAATGCTTCATACTTTGTATATGATGCCTCATGTTACGAAGTTTCCGTCAGTCACATGTCCAATGTTCCTGGCCTCATTTACATGGTTCAGTGGCTACTTAAAAAAATAATTAAGATATTTTGTAATGTTAAATTCTCTTTTGGTCTGTTTTTCTTATACTGTATACAAGAGGTCTACTATCTTTGGTGTATGGAAGGATTGTAAGGTGTGCATGTCTAGCTGGCATGTGTCATCTGACCTTGACCTCATTTTCATGGTTCAGTGGGAAAAGTTAAGTTTTTGAGTTTTGGTCTTTTTTTCTAATACTATATGCAATAGGTCAACTATATTTGGTTTATTGAAATATTTTATGATCTATATGTCAGTTGGGCAGGTTTTGACCTTGGCATAATTTTCACAGTTCATTGCTTAGTGTTAAGTTTTTGTGTTTATGTCTGTTTTTCTTGAACTTTAAGCAATAGGTCAACTATATTTGTTGTATGGTAGAATTTTTAGCTGTACATGCCTGCTTGGCATGGTTTATCTGACCTTGATCTCATTTTCATGGTTCATTGGTCAATATTTAGTTTTCTTGGTTAATGTTAAGTTTATGTGACAGTTATAATAAAGCTTTACTAGAACACACCCGCGAAATCGCGGGCATTCAGAGCGAAGTTGAAAGTATGTAAAGTGTTGTTGGAAGAATTTTGTAAAATATTGAATGACTGAAGAATTTCAGGAAAAGTATCAAAAGTCATAGGTACATGGGAACAGGAAAATGTTTTTTTTAAGACCTCCTCCTTTATTTCCAAAATTCCCAATTTTTGGTTGTCTCTTAATTTCAATATTTAGTATGTTATGAACATTCAATTACGGAGCCTGTTATCCAGTGGTTGTCGTATGTTTATGTATCACATATTTGTTTTTCGTTCATTTTTTTGTACATAAATAAGGCCGCTAGTTTTCTCGTTTGAATATGTTTTACATTGTCATTTCGGGGCCTTTTATAGCCGACTATGCGGTATGGGGTTTGCTAGTTGTTGAAGGCCGTACAGTGACCTATAGTTGTAAATTTCTGTGTCATTTTAGTCTTTTGTGTAGAGGTGTCTCAACATGGCAATCATACCACATCTTCTTTTTTTGTAATCAATTATTTTTTGTACCTATAGGACACAGAGGCATGTTGATTTATTTTTTGGGGAAAGAAGAGAAGCGACACACAAAATGAGGTCTTCTCGTTTAATAGTATAGATATTTAGGACTATTAACATAATATCACTGATAATTTAAGAAGGAGAGACATTTCAACGTGTGCACTCTTGTTAATTTTAATTATTGCAAGAGCAGTATTGTTTTTTTAAAAGGAAAACATTAATTTTCTTATCTTTGTTAATTCTCATAAAGGTTCCAGAAACTAACAGATTCAAAAGAAACTTCAGAAGTTCTTAATAAGATAATTGAAAGTCTGAAGCAGGAAAATTCAGATTTAAATCAGAGGTAAGAATATATATATCTTTAGATACATTTAATATATGAAATTTGTCTCAAGATTAATTGGACTTCTATTTTTATTTTATCATTTTATATAGAACTTGGGATTTTTTTAACTACAAAATATAGTTTTTCAAATTAAGCATTTTTGATGTGGAGACAAATTATTTGACATTTAATGTCAATAAACAAATTGTAATATTTGTTGATTTTTGAAGTTACTGACTTTAAGAGGAGAGATTTCAATTCTTAATTCTTATGGAAGGTGTGAAAAATAATGTAAAAAGAAAATATATTACAAAGAATGAGATCAAATGAGTGATTATAATTAAGTTTTATAGTAATTAATGTGAAACTGTCCTTAAGGCTACTGGTTATGAAAGGTCATTTTAATAAGAGTAATGTTAAAAACTTATTGTTAATTACGTATTGTCTGTTTTCAATATCTATATACATTAGTATAAAATATTGAAGGCATACTTATTAAAACACAGAATAAGAGAGCGAGAGAGAGAGTGTTGAAAAAAAAGAAAAAGAATCCTGATAGATGCAGAACAAGAGTCATAATGTAATGTAAACATTCTCCCTTGATTTCTTTGGCTATAAGTAACATGATAAAAAATGAAATTGTGTTGGATATCATAATCTACAAAAATAGTTCCTTGCAATTTTGTAATAATGCTACAAATAAAATCATGAACCTGAAACAATGAGAAGCCATAGCAGCCCCTTTAATACAAGTCTTAAGTGCCAGTCTGCCTAAGAATCAGGCAGTGGTGAAAACATGACAAAAAAAACTCACCCAATTTGACAATGATTTCAGTTCATAATATGTAGTTATGCACAAAAATAACATTCATTACCGTTTTCTGTTCTGGTAATAGAAGATACAATCTGGTTGAAATGCACTAGGAATTAACGAATAAGGGGAGATAACTCTCTAATTTGCTATCATTCTAACCAATTTTCTAACCAAGTTATTTGATATTACCAGACACACACAAACGAAAGACTAATAATTTTTAACTCAGGATGATGGTAAGTATTTAATAGCATGATTAGCTTGGTGGGTTTTTTCTAATCATGTTTTGATTTTTACCTAAATTACCTGATTCTTACAAAGACTGGTACTTAAGATAGAAATATTATTGTATTAATGTCTTAATGACTTTTACATTTGAAAGGAGTAGGTCCGGTAAGGGCCGATTTTGGCCTCAAATTTCAAGTTCATCTAACGAAAGTTTTTGGACACTTTTTAAACACTTAAGTGTCTATTTCAATTGATTCGATTAGTTTATGTGAAAGATTTTAACTGATTTAATCATTAAAAACGCTCTGATTCAAGCTTAAATATGCTAAATTTATCAAATATGCCAAAAAACGTCACTTTTCAGATGGTTTTTGTCAAAAATGAAAGTGGCCGCATCCGTGTTCATCCTCAACCTTTATATATGTTTTGTATTATCATCAAATACAACTTACATTTCAATATTATGAATGAACACGAATGCGGCCACTTTCATTTTAGACGGAAACTGTCAAGTGAGATTTTCTCATCACTTGGCGTCCGTCGTCCGTCGTCCGTAAACTTTTACAAAAATCTGCTCCTCTGAAACTACTGGGCCAAATTTAACCAAACTTGGCCACAATCTTCTTTGGAGTATCTAGTTTAAAAAATGTGTCCGATGACCTGGCCATCAAACCAAGATGGCCGTCACGGCTAAAAAAAAGAACACAGGGGTAAAATGCAGTTTTTGGCTTATAACTCAAAAACCAAAGCATTTAGAACCGTTGTTGGGTTGCTGCCCCTGAATTGGTAATTTTAAGGAAAATTTGCTGTTTTTGGTTATTATCTTGAATATTATTATAGATAGAGATAAACTGTAAACAGCAATAATGTTCAGCAAACTAAGATTTACAAATTAATCAACATGACTGAAATGGTCAGTTGACCCCTTTAGGAGTTATTGCCCTTTATAGTCAATCTTTAACCATTTTTCGTAAATCTTTTACAAAAATCTTCTCCTCTGAAACTACTGGGCCAAATTTAACCAAACTTGGCAACAATCATTATTGGGGTATCTAGTTTAAAAAATGTGTCCGCTAACCCGGCCAACCAACCAAGATGGCCGCCATGGCGAAAAATAGAACATAGGTGTAAAATGCAGTTTTTGGCCCATAACACAAAAACCAAAGCATTTAGAGCAAATCTGACCGGGTCAAGATCTATCTGCCCTGAAATTTTCAGATGAATCGGACAACCCGTTGTTAGGTTGCTGCCCCAGAATTGGTAATTTTAAGGAAATTTTGCTGTTTTTGGTTATTATCTTGAATATTGTTAAAGATAGAGATAAACTGTAAACAGCAATAATGGTCAGCAAAGTAAGATTTATAAATAAGTCAACATGACCGAAATGGTCAGTTGACTCCTTTAGGAGTTATTGCCCTTTATAGTCAATTTTTAACCATTTTTCGTAAGTCTTAGTAATCTTTTACAAAAATCTTCTCCTCTGAAACTACTGTGCCAAATTAATTCAAACTTGGCCACAATCATCTTTGGGGTATCTAGTTTGAAAAATGTGTGGCTTGACTCGGCCAACCAACCAAGATGGCCGCCTTGGCTAAAAATAGAACATAGGGGTAAAATGCAGTTTTTGGCTTATAACTCAACAACCAAAGCATTTAGAGCAAATCTGACATGGAATAAAATTGTTTATCAGGTCAAGATCTAACTTCCCTGAAATTTTCAGATGAATCGGGCAAGCCGTTGTCAGGTTGCTGCCCCTGAACTGGTAATTTTAGGTACAGCAAGTAAGACCTAAAAATAAGTCAACATGACCAAAATGGTCAATTGACCCCCTAAGAAGTTATTGTCCTTTATAGTCAAATTTAAACAATTTTCATAAAATTTGTAAATTTTTACTAACATTTTCCACTGAAACTACTGGGCCAAGTTCATTATAGATAGAAATAATTGTTAGCAGCAAGAATGTTCAGTAAAGTAAGATGAACAAACACATCACCATCACCAAAACACAATTTTATCATGAATCCATTTACGTCCTTTGTTTAATATTCACATAGATATCAAGAAATTATTTTTGAAATATCAATTCTAGGCTTGAAATCAACAATGATGAAAAATCATCAATACACAGAGAAAATAAAGAACTGAAGAACATCCTCCAGGATAAACTATCAGAAGTGAAAAGATTGGAAACAAGGTAGTAGACAATGATATTTTTTTATGCCCAACCTAGGGGCATTATGTTAGTCAGTCTGTTTGTACATCCGTTAGACGTTTGTACGTCCGTTAGATGTTTGTACGTCCGTAAGATGTTTGTCCGTCAGTCTATCCTGCTTCATGATTCAGTTTTTGGTTAAAGTTTGTGGTCAAGGTAGTTTGCGATGAAGTTGAAGTCCAATCAATTTGAAACTAAGTACACATGTTCTCCATGATATGATCTTTCTAATTCTAATTCCATTAATACGGTCCACCTAACATAGAAAATGATAGTTGGAGTGGGGCATCTGTGTAGTATGGACACATCTTCTTGTAAAGTTGTATTGCTGACAGTATATCTCAGTTTGACAATCATTTTGAATCGCTTCCCTCTTTGTCAACGATCTAGATTCTTTGAATTAACTAGCAATGTTGCTGTTGTGTTTTTAATCTTCTGTCTACAGGCATGGGAAATTTTCTGGGTCAAAAGTGTATAAATAATAAGTATCACAAAATAAAATAAATCCTTTGTTAAACTTTAAACATGAACACTATGCTTAATAACATTTTTTATGTGTTTTTCAGACTGCAACAATATGCAGAAAAATTTGAAGATATTCCAGCTCTAAAGAGTCATATGGACAAACTTCAAAGTGATAATGATGATTTAAATCGAAAGTAAGTATTTTTTATGCTGAAATTATGCTTATTTTAGTTTTTTTTCATTCCTTGGTTTTAGTTTTTTGTGTTTCTTTTGCTCCAATATAATCAATGTTTTAAGCTCCTTATATTGAACCTGCATTTACTAATGACATAATAAAATAAATATATTTGTCATTGGTTTAAAAAAAGGCAATAAGTACCAAAAGGACATTCATACTCATAAGTCGAAAAATAAACTGAAGAAGCAATTGCTAAAAAAAAAGACCAACACGCAAACATTATATTACTCAAAAGAAAACAAAGAAAACTTAAGACTGAGAAAACAGCATTAATCCTTAATTTAACGTATATAAAATATTTAAAAAAAAAAAGGTAGAAGATTGCTTCAGGTACAATTTTCATATTTCCACTCTGCAATTTTATGTAATCAAATCTATATAATTACACCTGAACTAAAACTGGTGCATATGGTATTAACAGTTACATGTTAGATTATGAATATTTAAGAATTTATCAACTTTATACCATTACTTCACAGTAAAGGTTCATTATATTTTTCCATCAGTCTGTTTGATGTTAGTTAACATTTAAGGTTTATTTTACAAGTAAAACAGACAAAGAGTTAATAAAAATACTTTTAAGAAATAAAATTTACCTAGTATGTAATTTGGATGCGGCTTACTCTATCTTTTATATAATAGATGCAGACATTTACAAACAGTGGAGAAAGATATCCAGAAATTAAAGAGAGAAAAACAGCAGTTAGAAACAGAAATTATTTCACAAAGACAGAATAATGAAACACTTAATAATCGTCTGGAAATTTTAGATGTTGAAAAATTAGAAATTGAGGACAGATTGAGGTAATATTTCTTGATAAGAACTTCAGGTAATTTTGGGTTTTATTTTGTAAGAATTATACAAGTTAATTTGTTTTGATATATAAAAAAAATAGAGACATAGAGTAAATATCCATGAGATATTATGGTATAACATTATTTTTAAGATGACTATTCATCAGATTAAATTGAAACTTAAGAAGAACCTAATATTTTAAAAAAGCTATACAAACAGACTTTGAAAAGTTTGTCAGATTAAGTTCTTCTATATCACATAGTGTTACAGCCACATACTTTAAAAAAACTGTTTAGATTGATGATTTTTTTTTATCTAGAACACATCACGCTTTCATGCTTCTTGTTATATATATTATTAGAATTTTGGAGCATTGTTCGTTATGAGGGTCTAGATGCATGATCCTTCATTTCATTATTATTTAATTTTTTAGGGCAATGTTTATTTATTTTTCATATTTCTAGTCCATTTCCCCCTATTTTGTATATTTGAAGCACCCCTTTATTCTCTATTCTTTACATTTCCCCGATAGTTGTATAATTTGTTAACCCCTTTTCAGACCCTCAAATATAAAAAGATGAACTGAAATCATTGATTATCCTTATACTATGTTTGTGTTTTCTAAAATAAAGTTCTAGCATTTTGTTTTACTTCATAACTAGTTATTTTTAGTTATGCATGTGAGAATCACTTTCATGAATTTGTTTTTTGTTTGCAGACGACGATCACCTCAGGTAGTAACAGACCACAGAAACTGTCAAAATTGCTTTAAGTATCGCAATGATATATCTGATCTGAAGAGGGAAATAGTTGATCTAAGAGACAGGTAGTGTTTTATTAAATTATAGTTTTGTGTTGTATTTTCAACATCAAGATTTGGAGGATAATTTACTGGCGTATTTAGTCCTGGTATCTATGATAAGTTTATTTACAACCATTGGGTGATGCCACTGCTTGTGGAGATTTATTTCCTTGAGGGTATCACAAGCCCAGTAGTCAGCTCTTTTTGTGCTGACATGAATTGTCATTGATATGGTTATATTTATAAATTTACTGTTTACAAATTTTTTAATTTTTTGAAATACCTTAGCTGTATTTGCTATAAACACTTTTATGAATTTTGGATCTCAATGCTCTTCAACTTCGTACTTTATTTGGCATTTTTAACTTTTGTAGATTCGAGCGTCACTGATGAGTCTTTTGTAGACGAAACGCGTGTCTTGCGTATATACTAAATTTAGTCCTGGTATCTATGATGAGTTTATTTATTTATTGTATGATTGCTAATTAGCAATCCTAGAAACTTTTGGGCACAAATATGAGGGCCTACTATCATCATACAACACTGCACCAAGTATTATATGATACGTCTCAACTCTAAACAATTATGTTTGTATTCCAAACCCAAATATTTGCCTTGATTGTGAATTGTTGTATCAAGCAAGATTTTGTGGTGGCATCTTTTTTCTAAGGATTTTTAAACAATATGAAGACAAACTTTATCTTTCTTTAAGATAAAAATTTTAAAAATAACAAGCAAACCACATTTTGATTAATTAAAAAAAAAACAACAGGTCAGCAAAAACTATAAATCTGTTAAGAATAAGATAAAATCAGGAACATGTACATTGTATATGATTTGTTTTACAGTTTTGCAGATTGCACAGAACAGTTAGTTTTGTTTTGTTTAATTTATTCATGACATATAATTAAAATGGAAAAGATACAAATTGTATTAAAAAAAAAAATTCGATACTAAAAATTCTCAATTGTTTATATGTGTATTTAACTTCAGAATGAGTGAAGCTGCTTGGAATAAACTAAGAGATAACAATCCAAACATTGGCGATTTAAGCGATATATACCGTCCAACTTCATTAGCCGAGAAGTTTTTGTCATTGTACACAGAAGAATACACAGATGCTATTGAAGTTATTGAGAATGACATGGATGAGGCAGCTTCTGTCAAGGTCATGCTTGATTGGTTAAAGGTACTTTGATAGCTTTTTGAATATATTTAGCACACAACACTGCACAAAATCCTTGCCACTTAAAAGATTACCACTTTATTACAAATTTTGTTATTAAATTTTTCTTCCTAAATAAAGGTTTGCAACCAACTTTTTTTGGAATTTCAAAAATATCAATGCAGTGCAATTTTGCATTATATATCAATTATTAGTCAATTAATCATAAATTTGTATTTTTATTTAAAACCTGTATATGCAACCATTTTTTTGTAAAGGACAATGACATGAACACCTCAGGTCAGTAGGAGGACTCTAGTTAATGAAACTGCATTATAAATACTAAAAATAATCAGTACAAAGAAAGATAACTCTATTCATTCTAAATGACAAAATACCCAAAATACTGTGCCATCTCTTAGATATTCAAATCCTATTCAAAGGTAAGTGTAAAATCCAAGTAACGAACATGCAAATTATACCTGTCAAGTAGAAAAATAAAGGATATGCAAGGTATCTAAATATATGCTATTGCATAGTGAGACTTTGTTTTAAATTGATTTTTTTATGAGTATTTTATTTTAACAGAAATGTTATGAATGGTGTCAAAGATTAGCCAAAGAACAGAGAGAAACCCTGATAAACAGATCTATTGGATTCATGGAGAATCATGGTGTATGTATAATATTAGAGTAATGATGGTCTTCTTAACCAGATTACATCTCTCGCTTGAGCTGGTATGGCGAAAGTGAAAAAAGTAATCAAGTTGACTACAGATAATCTGTTTATACCTATTTTGCCTATGATGACGTTGATGTTTGCATTGACAATGACACTTGTGCACTTAGTTTTGTAACGTAATTTTTTTCATATTACTCTACCATGCTGAGAAAGGAAATTATCAGTCAGCAAAATCAAAGGAAAATTTCTGGAATTAGCGATAATATTATTTTTTTAATACAATTTAGTTGAACTCAAACTACCTAACAACTCAAAATGCTATGTACCGGGTAATTGCTAAATTGCCATCAAAGATAAATTTTGCTTCATTTAATTTAAATTATCTAAGATGTAATTCACAAGTAGATTGACTATCAAATTATATCTTTCATTTACAGGGACAGAAAGTAGTTTTATCAGACAGATGTCTTATCTTTGTGAAGGAGTTTCAGAAGAAAATAGCAGTAGAGAGTTTGGCAGTTGTTGGACAGGTGAATTATATAATTATTTTTTTTGGAAACTGCATGATGCATGTTTAGTTTTTCCATATGTACAATCTTAGTTTCATTAGAAATAGCTAGGGCCTAGGTGGCCAAGTGGTTTAAAAAGTTCATGTATGGTAAACTAGTTTGGTAACACTAAGAATATGTGTTCAAAACTGGCTCATGCAGACCTATGCTAAATCTGATTTTATTCAATAGAATTGTCAGTTTTCATCTGTATCTCATAAATAAAACCCATACAAACAAGCAAAGGAACTGAGCTTTTATTGCTGTTCTTCATTTCAAAGTCACATAGAGACCTTAAAAAACTTTCGAGTTTAAGACGGCCACTAGTACCAGCTTAAATGGAATTCTTTGCAAAAATAATTTGGATAGACTTTGTAAGTCATCTTTCTTCAAAAGCTAAACATTATCTAGAAAGGTAAGTGTATAAGCTGATCAATATTAAGAGATTTTTATGTTCTTAATATGTACGTTTACATCATTTGGTCTGTGGTGGAAAAGTTTACTTATTATCAATCTTTCCACATCTTAATTTTTTTTATGTAGAAGGTCCTACAACAACAACAGAACTGGTCGACTTGTGTTTAATTTTTATTTATTTTTTTACATTTAAAGAAATGAAATTATATGATTTACAAGTGCACAGGACATGTTTTTTGATAACCTTTTGAAAGGCTGTTTTGAATAATATGTACCGGTATGCACTGCGTACTATGCAGTAACAGTGTGTAATAGGGGATGATTTATGTCAAGGTCAGCATGAAATTCCTAATAATCTTTATTATTATAAAATGCAATACAAACATTATTTTCTATTTACAGATATGCCATGTGAAGAGTGTTACACAACAAACTTTATCCAGTGAGAAATACATTGTAAAATATATCAAGAAATGTTCTGAACTTTGTTGGATGATGCAGATTTCAGATCCACCTCTATATTTAAATTTTGATGTGAATTCAGGAGAAAACTTAAACAAAAATGACTACAATGTATTTACAAAAAGTGGCAGCAAAATCGATTATTTAGTGTGGCCTGTTTTATATTTACACATAACTGGACCAATGTTGGTTAAAGGTGTAGCACAAGGGAAATAACTTATGATGTGATAAAATTTGTGTAGTTTGTAGAATTGTATGTTATTAATTATTGAAGATGATATTCGTGTGAGGACAAAAATTTAGATTATGCAAAAGTCTACCATTTATATGATTGTTGTCATTCACCAAAAGAATGTTCAACATATGGATGTTACTGATTATGCAAATTATACATGATTGATAAAGTAGTAAGAAAAAAAGGGAGAGGGTAAAAACAATTAAATATGAGAATTCAAAGATTTAATTTTGAAGTTACCTGTGTGTTTCAAAAATAAATTATTGAAATGACATTTACATTTGATAGTAATTGAATAATGTATAGAAATCCAATCATTGTATGTGAAAAAGTATAAGCAAAAGGCAGGGCCAACACTAGTGGCTAACTTGATAAATTATTTAACATTCCTTTTCATGGCTTATAACAGAGATCAAGTCGTTCTGGGATTCAATTAGTCCCTTCCAGAACATCTTTTTATGATATTAATATGAAGCATATAAACATTGATACTAAGTTGGATTTTTTATGTTCTAGTTTGCAAGTTAAGATTTGGTAGGAAGACATGTGAACCTATTTGGACATAGTTTTCTGTCTCAAAGCTTGTATGAGGGTGGGCAGGACCTCTTTAGCATTTTTAGGGACATATGGATTGGTTGTATTTAAGAACAGGATTTCAGGATCTTGAAATTCTTTTTTTTTGAATTTTGGGATGTCAGGATTTAAATTTTGTTAAATTCAGGACCTCGTGTTTTTAAGCCCAGGATTTCAGATTCGGGATCTGAGAATACTTTTTTCGAATTTTGGGATGTCAGGATTGAAATTCCATTAAATTCAGGACCTCAAGATTTCATGTTTTTAAGCCCAGGATTTCAAGGCTCAGGACCCCTCCAACCCCCTCTTTTGTATATGTCAGCATTCATATCAAAATGTGCTACCATATGACAATCAAAGTAGTTTATAAATGATTGACACATTTTTAAAGTATAGTTGGTTAAATACTTTTCCAAGCTGCAACTTTCTGATTATTTTGCTGTGCCATCAGTTAATTAAGAAATAGCTTTTTCCAAGATAAAAGTGTGATAAGAATCATACTTATAAAAAAATCCAACATATTCCTTCAGAACTGATTTGATGGAAGAATAATATATATAATTTAAAAAGCATATGCACAACACATGTAGTAAGAAGTGTTAGAAGTGAATATATGAAAGTCAATGAAAACTTTTTATTGACCAATTCTTTTTATTATACACATAGCACAACACATGTAGGAAGAAGTGATACAAGTGAATATATGAAAGTCAATGAAAACTTTGACATTTTATTGACCAATTCTTTTTATTATACACATAGCACAACACATGTAATGAGAAGTGTTACAAGTGTATATATTAAAGTCAATGAAAGCGTTGACATTTTATTGAGCAATTCTTTTTATTAATACACATAGCATAAGACTGTGATAACTATATTAGTGTATTCAGAAAGAGTAGTTATTTGACAAGGATTTATACTTCTCTGAGGACTGTATACTATATACACAGTATAAATTCATATTTTAATATGTATATATATTCTTGTAATGTATAAAGGGGTATTCATCCTCTATGAATTTATTTTTTTAGACTTGCAGATCATTTTCAAATGTAGCAATCAAAAGGAGAGATAAATATTGTATCTCATGGTATACTGTTGTAAAATTTGTGATTTAATCATTTTTTAATTCTATGCAATCAGTATTTTAAATTTTGTCTGGTAATCCCATAATGTTGTTGCATTATTGCATAGAATGACCCTAGGAAAGTCTTGTGTATTGTATTAGGAATATTTATGATTAAAATATTTTGTAAAATTTTGTTTCCTTAAATATTTCTAAATTTTTAAATCATGATCTGAATTGAAGATAAATTAGAAGATTGCTACCCACTATGAAAGTATGAATGTCCTTTTCTTATAAAATTCCTTATTTAAAGTACACAGTCTTGCCAAAATCTTAAGTTGAGGTCCAATTTGAATCTCAAGATATTTTGTCAGAAATCACATGCTTTATTACAGTTTTTGTCACATATCTATGGAAAGTTCTATTATTGGGAAACTTTGTTCATACATCTTATCCAATTAACTTTGTAAAGCATTCCAAACAGAATGAAAATAATTTTAAATATTAGTGTCAATATCACTTGACTATCAATTTCTTTAAATGAATTTAGCTTACAGAAATAATGTTTCTAAAAAACCTATATTCATTTGTAGTCTAGGGTTTTTCAATCTTTTACATGTATTAAGTAGTTTTAGAGTTTATTTCCTCATTTATACTAACACTTAATTATGTGAAATTAAATTAAATGAAAAAAAAAATTAAAATAGATTTATATACCAATTTTAAAGTTTAATATTTTATAGTTTTTGTTTGTTAATGTCTTACTGAACTAACATTTTAGGAAATATATTGGTTAGTGTGTTATTTCAAGAAGTATATATTTAACAAAAAAAGTGGAATCAATACATAAAAATGTGAAGAAAAATATGTAGTGATAATATTAATTTTTCTGTAATATAATAAAGTAAGTAACACACATGTTTTGGTTTTGTTTTTTACTGATAAACATATAGCCCTTCTACCTAATTAGTGAAAAAATATATAGAATAGATGTGGCATATGAAAAGCTAGTAAAAAAATATCCTATATGTTTTCACTTAAAAAAAAGGAACTACACAGATACATTCAAAATTCATACCTGCCAAATTTTCAAAATGCCCATGGGGGTTTTGCGTGCAAGATGGCTGCCAAAATAAAAAATAAAACTTCAAGGGGGCCTTCAAATACAGTATAATGTTGTTTTTTGGCTTCATACTTTTATAAGTCTCAATTCATTGTAAAATTAAATTGTTTTATTAACATTGTGGACATAATTACTCTTTAAAAATTTCAATTTGGGAGCCTCCATGGGGGAAATTCCCCGAATATAGTGACAGTTGGCAGGTATGAAAATTCCTATACATGTTGGTTCTGTGAATAGGTTGTATGGTATATAGGATCACTTACATTTAGGACAGACCAGGTCACTACTGTTCCAGTGGAAATTTCATAAGTGATCTTTGTTACCAATTCAAAAAAAGAATTGTCTACAGAGGGACTGTTGTTGACATTTTTCCATTAACATGCTTCAGTTTATAAAAGTGAAAGATATTGGTATGTCTAATTAACTTTGCACATTATATGGCTGATCTAAAACTATAAAGCAAGGTTTAATCCACCATTTCATAAGTTAATGCCCCTATCAAAACATAAATATGACAGTTTTTTTTTACCTTTGTTTGATGTGATACTTTGGGCGCACTACGTTTGCGCGCATTTGGGGATTAAAATGTTTTACGTTTGCGCGCAACTTTCGATTACATTTGCGCACATTCATTTTACAGTTAAAAATATAAATAAAGATTAAATCAATTTGTAATTGACTATATATTATTTTTATTTTCTTAATAAATATGACTATCAATTATCGATTTTGAAAATATTTCTAAATTCAAATTATATATTGTTCATATTGAATTCTAAAACCAATTATAAAGTGATCATTATAACTCCGTAGTATAGCTTAAGGCATACATGTAACTTCATTGTGAATATTTTAGGATGAAAAGTGTTTCAAATAATAGTGTTCGTTTTTAAAATTAGTAAATAATTTAAATTAGTTTGTGAAGTTACACCAAGGTACAAACATAGTGTTTCGGCACGTACCGACATGTAAAGTAATGAATTTATCAATACTTGTACCTTTATTAAAGATTAGCTATGTATTAACATTTTAACATTTTCATCTGTATATTTTTCTAGAATTTAGTGCTTGTGCATAATAAAGCGGACTTATCTTGCTCGAAATCCCACTTACACCTCATCGTTGGTGAGCAGGGGACTAAGACTAACGGAATGAGTACTTATTCTTGTAAATGATTGAACAAGTTATAAATAAATAAGTATTAATACCTGTATTTTACTTGAGTTTACCTGTCAAAAAAATGCACGCAATTGTAATCAAAAGCTGCGCGCAAACGTAATGATTTTTGCGCGCAAATGTAATGGTAATGTGCGCAAACGTAATGCACCAGATACTTTACTCTCATTTTTAGCTCACCTGGCCCGAAGGGCCAAGTGAGCTATTCCCATCACTTTGCGTCCGGCGTCCGTCGTCGTCGTCCGTCGTCCGTCGTCGTTAACTTTTACAAAAATCTTCTCCTCTGAAACTACTGGGCCAAATTAAACCAAACTTAGCCACAATCATCATTGGGGTATCTAGTTTAAAAAATGTGTGGCGTGACCAGCCCAACCAACCAAGATGGCCGCCATGGCTAAAAATAGAACATAGGGATAAAATGCAGTTTTTGGCTTATAACTCAAAAACCCAAAGCATTTAGAGCAAATCTGACATGGAGTAAAATTGTTTATCAGGTCAAGATCTATCTGCCCTGAAATTTTCAGATGAATCAGACAACCTGTTGTTGGGTTGCTGCCCCTGAATTGGTATTTTTATGGAAATTTTGCTGTTTTTGGTTATTATCTTGAATATTATTATAGATAGAGATAAACTGTATACAGCAATAATGTTCAGCAAAGTAAGATTTACAAATATGTCAACACGAACGAAATGGTCAGTTGACCCCTTTAGGAGTTATTGCCCTTTATAGTCAAATTTTAACCATTTTTTCGTAAATCTTAGTAATCTTTTACAAAAATCTTCTCCTCTGAAACTACTGGGCCAAATTAAACCAAACTTGGCCACAATCTTCTTTGGGGTATCTTATTGAAAAAAATGTGTCCGGTGACCCGGCCATCCAACCAAAATGGCTGCCACGGCTAAAAATAGAACATAGGGGTAAAATGCAGTTTTTGGCTTATAACTCAAAAGCCGAAGCATTTAGAGAAAATCTGACATGTGTTAAATTGTCTATCAGGTCAAGATCTATTTGCCCTGATATTTTCACATGGATCGGATAACCTGTTGTTAGATTACTGCCCTGAGTTGGTAATTTTAAGGAAATTTTGCCGTTTTTTGTTATTATCTTGAATATTATTATAGAAAGAGATAAACTGTAAACAGCAATAATGTTCAGCAAAACAAGATCTACAAATAAGTTTTCATGACCAAAATAGTCAATTGACCCCTTAAGGAGTTATTGCCCTGATAGTTAATTTTTAGCATTTTTCATAAATTTTTGTAAATTTTTAGAAAATATTTTCCGCTGTAATTACTGGGCCAAGTTCATTATAGATTGAGATAATTGTAGCAACAAGAATGTTCAGTAAAGTAAGATCTACAAACACATCACCATCACCAAAACACAATTATGTCATGAATTTATCTGTGTCCATTGTTTAATATGCACATAGATCAAGGTGAGCGACACAGGCTCTTGAGAGCCTCTAGTTGAATTTACCCTTTGAATTTGATATATTTTGTTATTTTACTTTTAAGATATATATCAAAATTACCATATCAGTTATTTCAGCATGTTGAATGTAATTTATGTCTATTAAATAGAGGATGTAAATACCAATGGAAGTTCAAAACTCACTATTGGGAAAAAAACCTGACAAAGCAATAGTAAGAATTAAAAAGACAACCGAAAGAGAAAGAAGTCCACAAAACATAACATAAAAAACTGATGACTGAGGAACTTGAACCAAACTAAATTTCCGCACAGGTTCTCAAGAGGGAAAGGAGACAACTCTCATATAGTGGCACCCAAAATGTTGATCCTGTTGAGTATTATAACTTATGTGAGTCCACAAGTTACTAAAGTAACGCATTATATATATAACTATGTATGCAAAATATATATAAAGAAAAAAATATAATATCAGAAAGTTTTCTTAAAGCACCATTTATTTGGTTTTCTATGTTGTGCCTTATATAATATTGTTTGTTTGTCTTTTTCTGTTTTAGCCATGGCGTTGTCATTTTATTTTGATTTATGAGTTTGACTGCTACTTTGGTATCTCTTTTATAACAATGTCGCCTTAAAAGTCTATAATTTTTCGATCTTTGAACAGTATTTACTATAAAATGTTACATAACCATGATTATTAAACATCATATCTTATTGTGACAGAGAGTAATCAATATTATTATTAGGCTTTCAGTGAAAGTAAAAAAATTAATAGGACTAAGTTTATGCTGAAATCATAAAAAAGACACTTGTTAAATGTCTCATTGAAATGTTCTTTATATGTTAGTTATCTAAACAGCGAAAAAGGATGATGACTCAGGGGCGGATCCAGCCATTTTAAAAAACCCAGGACAAAAAGGGGTTCCAACTATATGTCCCCATTCAAATGCATTGATCGTAAAAAAAGGGGGGGTTCCAACCCCCGGAACCCTCCCCCTGGATCCGCCACTGATGAATGGTGATTTCATTGGAGGATCTATCCATCAAATATTTTTATCATTGATAATGATTGATAAGTTAGCAATAAAATTATTTGCATTTCTGATAGAAATCATCTCCTTTTTTACAATCATATGCTAAATTTCACCAAAGGAGTAGGTCCGGTAAGGACCGATTTTGGCCTCAAATTTCAGGTTCATCTCACAAAATATTTTGACCACTTTTTAAACACTTAGGTGTCTATTTCATTTGATTCAATTAGTTTATGTGAAAGATTTTAGCTGAATTAGTCATTAAAAACGATCCGATTCAAGCTCAAATATGAAAAATCTACCAGATATGCAGAAAAATGTCACTTTATTAGATGGTTTTTGTCAAAAATGAAAGTGGCCGCATCCGTGTTCATCCTCAACCTTTATATATGTTATGTCTTATCATCAAATACAACTTACTTTTCAATATTAAGGATGAACACGAATGTGTCCACTTTCGTTTTACACGGAAACCGTCTAAAATTTAACTAAAATGCTAGAATTGTGAAGATTTCAGTAATTTAGCATGACTTCATGGTTTTATTGTCAAAAACAGCCCATATTTATGTAGCAGAAGCAATCTTCTGTCCAATAAATAACTAAAAGTTTACATTTGAACAATTTTGTAAAACTGCTATATTTTGGGGCCAAAAAGGGGTCTTACTCCTTTGCTCAAATGATATTTCGACTTTCAATGGATTAGTTAGAGCTACTCGAAAGCCTGTTATTAATTCAGCATATGCATACGATATACACGACTAGTTTACTAAACAGCGCAAAAAAAAAATAATCTCAACAATGTCATGTCAACAAATATTTACACAACCAATATCTAAAAAAATACTAACGCATGTCTTTTATTACTCTTTCTGGCAGTTTCAATTAAGATTTTTCCTTCAGCATTATATGAAGCTTATTGTGCAGTTCAGTGATGTTTTCTATATTCAAATCATTTGCTTTACAAATGTGTTATGAGCTTCTATAATATCTGTTTGAATATTTTTCTTCTTTTTTCTAGTCTGCGAAATGTCTTTTTCCAGTCTATCTGCAGTGTTTTTTAATATAGTTACTTTGGTCGAGCAATATACTCACATTTGCACACTCAAGTATTTTTCTCACTTTCGATGCATCACACGGACCATCCCATTACCACGTTTTACGCTGCTGAATAGTTTTGTTTTTACTCTTTCAACACCTTGACCTGAAAACCTTCTTTAAAAGCAGCTATAATTTGATAAGAATAATTAAACATGAAACACTCAACAATGCATGTATGGTGTAAGATTTGATTTGAATAACCCGTTTTCTAAACTCTCCTAACTAATAAAAAAAGTGAAATTCACTCTTTGACCCTGAAAAAAAATGGTTAACTGTGCAATGAGCATTTTCAACACTAAGTCTTGTTGTGTAAAGATGCCATTTGTAATTTGATATTTATCTGAATTCTTCCCCTTTTTGGTTTTATCTGTTATAAGACTTTTAATTTTACTATTCAAGTTGATCATTATACCTGGTTTGTTTTCAGGAAGTCTTTGAAGTTCTTTCTATGTGATCAATTTTAATGGTATCTTATCCACACTAAAAAACAAAATATCTCCTTGGTAGATCATAAAATATCACGGAAAACTACTGATAGGCTATATCACTGATAAGTTATAAAAAAAGACTTATGACATCTATCAGTGATATAGCCTATCTGCTTTAAATAAGTCTTTATCGTCTGTTTAAGGGTAAGATTTTCATAAGAAGTTTTAATTTTTTTCCTAATATGACAGGGGCCATGCAATTTACATTTTTATACGACTGACAGTAAAATTTTAATATATTTTGGTCGTATATTGGTATCACGTTGTCGTCGCCGTTGTCCGGAGTCTTCGGACTCAGCATCGTCCGACGACAGATGGTTTCCGGATAATAACTGAAGTATAAGTAAATAGAAATCAATTAAAATTTTAACACAAGGTTTATAAACACACAAAGAAGGTTGGGATTGATTTTGAGGGTTATGATCCAAACTGCTTAGGAATAAAGGGCCCAAATAAGCATTTTTGTAGTTTCCAGACAATAACTTGTGTTTAAGTGTATGAATCTCTCTGGAATTATACCACAAGTTTCCATACTATAAAGGGATGGTAAGGATTGACTTTGGGGGTTATGGTTCAAACCATTAGGTAATAAGGGGCAAAGAAAAGGGAAAAACAAGAGTTTTTTTCTGGTTAAAGGACAATTGAGACAATTTAAAAGCAGTGTAAGAGAGGTAATCCTCACCAATTTAAAGAACACTGTTTGATTACCTCCCTTACACTGCTTGTAATTTATATTTAGAAATGATGATTATCTTGAAATGATAAGCTGTCAATTTGTTTTTAGCAGTTCCTATTACTTAATATTATTTTAGCCATGACTATGTAATGTCATTTTATGAATTTCAAAACTTTTATGATGTATTAAAATGGGTAATTATTTTTGAAAACTCCATAATAAATTTTAATTGAGATACTGACCATATCATGAGGTAAAACATTTTTTGGGGGAACAAGGGAAATGGGGGAGGTAAAAAAATTAGAGGAGGGGATGTTTGAATATGTAATTGTGTAAGGAATTATTTCAGAATTCAATTTTTTTTTAAATTCTTCAAATTGTGTGGGGGTTTATATGCAACAGCATAGTAGTATATTGCACAAAAGTAAAAAAAAAAAGGGTGTTTTTTTTGGGGGGGGGGAAGGGGATGTCAATTCACAATAGCATAGTGTATTGCACAAAGCAAAAAAAAAAATATATATTCAAATTATACATTTAATTTGAAGTTCTTTGACTACAATAATTCTGTGTGAGAAACTTATGATGTGTCAAAAAATTCAGTTACAATCCAAATTTAGACCTGTATCAAGCGTGAATATTATGTCCATTTTGACCCCAATGTTGCAGGATTTGACAACTGCAGTCGTATCCAGCTGCGCTCAGCGAAGCAATTTATTTAAAATTTGAAGTCTTATTTTAAGGGGTTCAAGTTAAAAAGATTCAGCAAAAAGCTTGCTCTGAAATTAAGTTATTAAAAAAAATATTGCCTTTGATATGAATTTCTTAAAATTTCGTCACTTCATTTTCAATCTTTTTAATAAATACATTGTCAATATAGCCCAAAAGTGATTTATTTCTTTTTTAAAGTATGCTTTTCCTTCTTTAAAAGGATGAGGTTGTCATTATTTTCAGGACTTTTTTCTTGGAGTGTCTTAGGTTTTAAAACTTTTTACGACTTCAAAAGATTACACATGAAGATGAACTCTCATTTGTTTTTCATACAATTCTTATTTTTACAATTTGAGCCATGTTATAGGTAAGTTTTAAATATGAGTATCCCGTCGAGAGTAGTAGTGTTCTTAAAGTGGCACTTGCTACGAGATGACTAAAATATATAAGACAAGTACACACCCGTGATATCGCGGGTCCGTGACTGAATTAAAGTATATAACTATGCCTAAGCCTTATTTTAGTAATTAGTATTGTTATCTGATAAAGTCATGTCGATTATAGGATACAAAGTTTTCTCTGCTTTCAAATCTTTCTGTTTGAACCCGTCGACCTGGAACTTATCAATTATTGGTAATATTAATTATTTGGAAAACAAAAGGTCCTGGCTATCCAGGAATGGAGTATTTTTTAATCAACAGCATTGTCTTATATTAGTTATCTTAGAAAGTCTTGCTGATTGCTGAATAAAACTACAATAGGGAACAATTTGACAATAATTGAATTTAGTAGTGTCAGCCCTTTGATTATGACCCGTGTATATAGCAAAATCCTAAAAACACCGTTTGGTGGTGCGCCTGTCAAATGCGGAACGTACAGATAAGGGAATAGCTAACAGGTGAATATACTATTGGCATCGGTATCGGATTCGACCCGAAACTTGTTAATTATTGGCAATATTAATTATGTGGAAAACAAAAGGGTCTGGAGTGGTATAATTTTTAATCTACACCATTGTCCTATATTAGTTATATATAGAGTTGAATTCTTTGATTTGTCGTTTTTACCCGATGACGGCTGACAAATTGAACCTCGTAATTTTAGTATTATAGATATGATATTTCTTTGTTCAATCATTAATTAAAGTGAAATAATATATCGCTTTTAGCAGCCAGTATGGTTCAATTTTGTCAAAATAAGCTAAGAAACATTGCTTATGAATTATTCACTTGCAGGTAAATTATACCACCTCATTGAGTCCGTATTCATATGAACTTCAATTCAGCCCCTTAGCTAGAGATGGATACCGCATGCATTGTGGGTGTTCAAGTATTTAAAGGAAAAGAATGTCAACATTGAAAGTGAAAAACAAGTAAATCATTTGATTAACTAGTTCGATCCACAAATACAGGTAAAACGATTATTAACATATATTTTGTCGAGCCTTAGACTTTAGTCGACAAAGCGAGACATAGCGATCCTATATTTCGTCGGCGTCGGCGTCCACAAATATTCACTTTGTGCTTAAAGTTTTTGAAATTTTAATTACTTTCTTAAACTATCATGAATTTCTACGAAACTTGGACAGAAGCTTGTTTGTGAGCATAAGATAGTATCCAGAACTAAATTTTGTAAAAATAAAATTCCCTTTTTTCCGTTTTTAACTTCTAACTGGACTGCCGGGAAACATTACATTCACTCTGTGGTTGAAGTTATTTTTTTTTTAATTTTAATAATTGTCTTAAACTCTACTAAATGTGTACCAAACTTCGACAGAAGCTTGTCTATAATCAAATGATAGTATCCAGAAGTAATTTTTTTAAATTCCATTTTTCCGTATTTTACTTATAAATGGACTTTATTTTTCTGCCTGAAAAAAAACATTCACCCTGAGGTTATAGAGGGAAAATTTGTTAAAAGTTTGTACCTATTTATCTGTATTTCACTTATATGTTGACTTAGTTTATTTTAGACTTTTTAAAATTTGGATGATCGTTTTACATTGTAATATATCAAACATATTGTATGATGATTTGAGTCAAATCGGTGACAGCTAGTGCCTCTTTAAGAACAATTATACAATTGGTAGGTGGTAGAAACAATGTTTTGTTGTTGGGGAAAAACAATACGTTTTTCAGTTGATAAGAATGAGTTATTTGATGTACATACATTAGAGATTTAAAATTTCAACTTTTAAAGGTAATCACATAATATTAAAAAAAAGGTGTTAAGATTTGTTTGATCATCTGACCTGTATATTAAACACTATAACTAATGAGACTTTATATTAATGTGTAAGTTTTTCAACATTGAATAAAAAAATATCACAAGATATCTGAAGGGTCAATGTTGTTGTAGTTTTATCTAAGACAGCCTCGAGGCGAGGTCTGAACAGCGGTATACAACTACTGCCTTTATATATGTCCTAAGATGGTCATAAAAGGATCAAAAGATAGGTCTTAGATATATCTTATAACAGGTCTTAGGATAGCTTCGTAAAACCACTCCCAGGTAGATTATATGAAATAATGTCTAAATTTAGAAATCAGTTTATCAGTTCACAATTTGGGGTATTTTCACCTGGTAAATCCTATATTCGATTTGTGGAATATTTAACGTGAAAGGACTATTGGAACAAAGAAAATGGCCGTTAACAGACGTGTTGGTATAGATAATGACACTTATATCAGGGATTTACCATATTCAACAGTAACATATTTGAGTTCGCTTTTAGACCGAGATCAACTTTGGAAACAGTTTATAGTTCACATCCCGAAATATGTGGATTCTCTAAATTTTGAAGAAAGATATTCGTTCGTACAAGTAAGAATTATTGAAGAAAGAGGAAATAGGATAAATGGCAGTCCAACGAAGTTCATAATTTGTGACTGGGGAACAAAAAATGCTCGAGTAAAACACTTGTTAAAGGCATTAACTAAAGCAAGACTTTATGCTGCTGCTGCTTTTGTGAACAATTATAGTTTCCTAGCAAATCAGTTAAAATTAATAATGAACGAAAACATTGATATATATTTTTTAGCAAACCAATGCTAATGTATTGTGTATGAAGATCAAGAACAAAAATAAGAGTATATATTAAATGCATAACATGTATGTATTGAAAAGTAAGAGTTTAATTGATTATTCAATGTATATCACATAACAATCGGCAAACATCGGTTGACCATATATGGAGGTACCGAATCAGTATACATGTATTACATTACAAGAATATAACATGACTTTTGTACAAGACGTGAATTATATTGTGAGTTTTAAGAATATTATCGACGCGGCTTGTATGAACGGCACAGTTACAAGAAAACCGCTTGTTTTAAGGCAGCTTTTTTTCAAGAAAATATGAAAAGTTCAACCAAATAAGATTGCTATACAATCAAATTGTATTGTGAAACTGTTTAGGAAATTGTCGCAAAAAAATACACTCACAAAAGTGTCGAATACTTTACAATTGTTAACAATTTAAAAAGAAAACTTTAGTACGTTACTGTAGAATTGGTCACTATGAAATAAAGTAAAGGAACACTTTTATTATGTTTTTTCAAACATTGTTTTCTGTTTCGAGAAGGGTGATTTACTACTTTGTCATTATAAAAAAACCTTAATAGTAAAGAGTTATAAAAGGTACCAGGTTTATAATCTAAAACGCCAAACGCGCGTTTCGTCTACATTAGACTCATCAGAGACGCTCAGATCAGAAAGGTTATAAAGCCAAACAAGAACAAAGTTGAAGAGCATTGAAGACCCAGAATTCCAAAAACAAATGTGCCAAATACGGCTAAGATAATCTATTCCTGGGATAAGAAAATCCTTAGTTTTTCGAAAAACTTTGTAAACAGGAAAGTTAAAAAAATGACCATATAATTGATATTCATGTCAACACCCTCGGGGACGAACCGTTCACCAGCAGTAGCATAGTAAAACTATGCAATTCAATTGCAGTTTCATTTCAAATGAAACTTTTGTACTCGTTATTGCCGGCTATGGGATACTATGTCTTTGTATAGGCTTTCCAGTCGATTGCTGTAAAATTTTAAACAATTTGTCGTTGATCATAGAAATGATCTTGTGAATAAACACAAATCACATCAGATTTTAATTATCACATTAATATGTATATTCTAAATCGATTAATTTAAACATCGGAAATCTACTGTACAGTAGCTTGCTACATTCACGACAATTGGACAGTTTCTTTTGACACAAAAAAGAAATGATAAAAAGATAGCCAAATTTCGTTGATAGATTAAGAAACTTTGATCCCAATTGCCTATAGGAAAGTTGACTTTATCTGATTTTGGCTTTCTTTTTATATCCCTGTTGGTCGTACAGTGCCTCTCTTCTTCTGAGTGATTATTACATTGAAGGATGTCTTTATTTTCAAAGGATTGTGTTAAGTTTATTTAAAATCACACTACGCGCACACCAAATTTATACATTGTGATTTTCATTTATTAAACGAACATATTTGACATATAAATTAAAAGTACATACAGGAAATCCTAGTATATATAATAAGTATGTTGTATTAATGTATGATAGAGGTTTATGATGAAATTTCATGGACATGCATAGGCTTGATTAATTTTTTTTCTGGTCGGGGATTTGTTTGTGCCACAGAAAAATGAGGATAAAATCGAGTTAAAGATATTTTGCCGTACAGTAATGCACTTACAGACCCCTCAAGGAGTTGTTGCATGGGTTCTTAGTGCGCATAGAGCGTGGTACTCTCTCTACTGGCAAGGCTTTTACTGACGATTGGAAGGATTTTAGAATTGTAGTGTCAATATTCTATTTCCAAGTCAACATTGGGGGACATGGGACAGAAGACCATACACTAAAAGTAAAAGGACAAACATAACTTTAAAAAAGAAAATGTGGTATGATTGCCAATGAGGCAACCGTCCACAAGAGACCAAAATGACACAGACGTTAACAACTATGTACCACCATACGGCCTTCAACAATGAGCAAAGTCCATACCGTATAGTCAGATATAAAAGGCCCCGATATGACAATGTAAAGCAATTCAAACCTAACGGCCTTATTTATATAAGAAAAATGAATGAAAAACAAATATGTAACACTTAAACTCGACGTCATCTACCACTACGTATACTTACAATATACGTTCGTAATTGAACAGGACTATGTTTGTCGTATTCAATTTGTGTATTAACGATTATTGATATTTGGTTAAAATGCGATAGGATACAAAGCTTTTGTTGATGGAAGAGAGGGGGTAAGATATAGATCTTTTACTCTACTCTTTTCAAATTTAATCAAAATCATAATTTTGGTAAGCATTTTTAATAGTAAGATAAAAAAAAACATGGAATCACATTTGTGGTATGACACTGAAAAATTAGAAAAATAAGAAGGAAAACACCCAACTTCGAATCTTCCTTCTTAGCTTATATCAAACATTGAAGTTCTCTTTGCAACCTTTTAGAATATCATACAAATAATAATCATTAAAACAAAAAATCACAATTTAACATCTAATGCTAGATGACTAACATAGGAGCATTACAAGGTATGTTACAATTACATTAAACGGAATGTAATCCTGACATCCGTTCGCATCTTTAATATATATCTTTGACAAAAATCTGCGACCTCTATAGGCAAAATAAAGTTAATATTCCTTTTCAACTCGTTTCAGTTTAAAGTATTAGAATTGAGTAACAGTAACATGTAACATTTTTTTTTAAACGTTGACACGAAAATTAAAAAACAACACACCTTTGCGTTTTCATCATGTTATATTTCTCCTGTATATTATTTATACCGATTGTGCCAAACGTTTTGTCTTTGTAAAAATCTTATTCATATCTTTGCATTCATGTTTATCACCCGTGAAGACATAATAAAACATATTTTAAAATTGCATTTGTACTAACAACTCCATGTACGCATGCGTTTATCATTTAAAAATAATGATTCAAATCAATATATGTATTGTTTAAAGGAATAATTGTTCAGTTAAATTTAGCGATCCCATTGAATTAGAAGGAAGATAGAACAAAGCAAAATGTCGGATTGTTTGTTTGAAACATTACCCTAATTGATATAATATATATTGGACCTTTGCTACAAAATGAAGTTTTAAAAATGTGGAGAACTACATTCGTATTATTTTTATTTTTAGTTGTATTTACAGTTGTTATTTCACAAGGTAAGATGTTTTAAAATACATTAGCTCTGTTCATATGTGGAACTAGCAGAGGCGGATTTAAGGGGGACAGGGCTACCGAGCCTTTTTTTTATGTTGTAATAACTTAATTGATTATTTAGGTAATCACTCAAGCATGATCGATGTAGGCACCTCGTAGGCAGTTAGTGACCTCCCTAATAAAAAAGTTATGGATCCGCCACTGACTAGTTTTTTTAGGGTGTTTCATCATACAACCAAATGATTAACCGGGTTTTAAAATGTGGTTTACTATATACCTCTAATTTTCCGTTCTCTTTTCACAGATGTGACCTACCGAATTAGACTTTTTACCATTTATTTTCACATTTTTACCTATTGTGTCTGTTTGTTTTTTTCACGCGTCATTATCAATATTATTTTATACATCAGTGTTTTTGTGATTTTACTTTTTTTCAACAATCAAACCGATGAAGATGTGGTATTCTTATTCGACGAATATATATATCATGAATTTTCAATATTTTTTTACTCAACGACGATCACAGCAAACGCTTGAAATATGTTTCTGATTGTCTTCTTTTATTTCTACTTTAAAATAAAATTATTTCAATACAATATTTATAAACTTCCTTGTTTTTTCAGTGTCCTTCTTTTTTATGATTTTGAATTCATATTTAGCCTCGGATTTCAACATAAACATCTGTTTTATATCGCATATCGCAAGTTCCGTTAAATTTTTAATTAAAAACCTAAAATTTAAAGTACAAATTTTCCAAAATGAGCTTCTTTAATATATTTTATATTGAAGATGATCCATGCTTAGAAGGAAACTACATAGAACTAAATCAATGGGAAAGATCTGTAGCAAATGACGTCCGTAAAGGAATCTGTGACAATTTCTTACCTTCGGGATGGTACCGTCCAATAAGCTTGGCAGGTAATACAATGCCGACAGAGTGCATACAAGGCGGCTTTAGATGCGGCACAACCTCTACTTTATGGATGAATGGTATGTTACAATGTAAATAACTATTGGTGCATTCTATAGCAGCACCTCTACAGATATTCTTTGTCAATTTGCTGGTCCAAACAAAAAAATAATAATGATAAAAAGGATCTTAAGCAGATACGGTTCCGCAGCTAGCATTCTATAGCTTTAACTTTAAATGGAGCAATTTTATATCAAATCAAATTCTTTATAATAGATTAGCTTTTAGTTAGACATTTTGATGGGAAGGAGTAAATTTTTTCCCAACACTTACACTTATCTTACGTGTTATATGTTAAATTGATATATAGATATAAGAAGATGTATTATCAGTGCCAATGAGACAACTCTCCATCAAAGTCACAATTTGTAAAAGTAAACCATCATAGGTTAAAGTATGGCCTTCAACATGGAGCCTTGGCTCACATCGAACAGCACGCTATAAAGGACCCTAATTATGACTAGTTTACAACTATTCACGGTATAAGCTATATTAAATCATGCATGTATATATAGAAAATAAGATAAGGTATGATTGCCAATGAGACAATTCTCCACAAGAGACCAACATGACACAAAAAATAACCGTACGGCCTTCAACAATGAGCATCACCTAGTCAGGTATAAAAGGCCTCGAAATGATAATATAAAACAGTTCGAATGAGAAAACCAACGGCCTTATTTATATATGAACGGAAAACAAATATGTAACACATAAACAAACGACAACCACTGAATTACAGTTTTTTCCTTACTGAACGGTCATACAATATAAGGATTCAACAGCAAGTGACTCATAACTATTTCCCCTTAGCTTTAGGTGTCAGACCACCAATTACTGCCTCCAATTTACTAATGCGCTACATACATTTTTGTAGTACACTAATTTAAGATTTCCAGAAAATCGGGAGTTATCTTGGTAGTACCTGTGTTTTCAAGATTAGAAATTGTTATAAGACTTTAAACATTGGTTATAAATTGGTATGTAGAAAGGTAATACATGTACAATATTCAGGATATACCTGGTTTCCTTGAAGTTGAACTTAAGGTAAAATATTTAGAAAGCTGTGAAAATTGCAAAATTTGGTTGAACAGATAGGGATTTTTTATGTGTGTCTGACACCTACATATGAATCCCCAATTTTTTGGGGGTTTCGTTCGATCCAAATAATTATTTATTCATCCTCTGCTTGTTAAAGAAGTTAGACTAGTAAAAAACTGTGTTGTTGGCGATTTACTATTTTGCTCCATATGATGGTCTACAAGAACCTTTAAAAAGAGAATTCAAAATTCAGAGAAACTATGCTGCAAAATGATATATTTCTTTTTTTTAATTAGGATCGTATCCCTTTGTTGGCGAGGTGTCTAATGTTACTGCCTGTGCGAGCAACTACAACGGAGGATGTTGTATCAGCTCATATGATATTCAGGTTAAGAACTGTGGAGATTACTATGTATATAATCTTACGCACACACATGGATGCTACGAGGCTTACTGCTTTGGTATGTAGTTTTCATCTGTAAAAATAGTCTGACATTTCAATATACGATTTGCATTTACATTTCACACCAACTGATAAGTATATAGGCGGTAAAGTGAGAAGTACTTGTAAACTTGTAAAAGAGAGACGAAAAATATCAAAGTGACATTCAGACTCATAAGTGTGGCCGTGTTAATTAGGATCTACTCAAATGCTATTTTTGTTTTCCACTGAAGCTAAGGAGAAATTGGTTTTACCCCCTTAAACAAATATAGATATGGACTTTCACCCCTAGTTTTTTGGTGGGGTTCGTGTTGTTTATTCTTTAGTTTTCTATGTTGTGTCGTGTGTGCTGTTGTTTGTTTGTCTTTTTCATTTTTAGCCATGGCGTTGTCAGTTTGTTTTAGATTTATGAGTTTGACTGTCCCTTTGGTATCTTTCGTCCCTCTTTTATTGACATGGATCAAAGTTACAAAACGTTCTAGGTCACAGGTCTATAGCATTTTTATAATTGCAAGATCAAATTCTTGTTGTTCGGTGTGATCCAATGCTCCGTGTTGAAGGCTTACCTTGACCTATAATTGTTTACTGTCATAAATTGTTATTTAGATGTTGGGCTGCCCAATTGGCACTCATACCACATCGTCCTATACCTATCTAGGGTTGGCATTTCTTTATTTTTTATTGTAGATTAATCAAATGTATCTGAAAAGAAGAGATGTGGTATGATTGCTATATATATGCATTGAGACAACTATCAACAATAGACCAAATAACATAAATGTTTAGGAACTATACTGAGGTTTTTGAGATTGTTTTTCTCTTTCGAACTAAATCCTGTTTTTTTTTATTCTAGGTCTATTTAATTTCATACTAGAACACACCCGCGAAATCGCGGGCATTTAGAGCGTATTTGAAAGGATGTAAAGTGTTATAGGAAGAATTTTGTAAAAGATTTAATAACTTCAGGAAAAGTATCAAAAGTCATAGGTACTTGGGGACAGGAAAATGTTTTTTTAACCCTCCTCCTTTATTTCCAAAATTCACATTTTTTGTTTTTTTATTAATTTCATTATGAACATACATTTAGTGTACACGTATTATGAACATTCCAGTCAGGAGCCTGTTATTCAGTGGTTCAGTGATATTTGTTTTTCGTTCATTTTTTGTACATAAGTAAGGATGTTAGTTTTCTCATTTAAATTGTTTTACATTGTCATTTCGGGGACTTCTATATCAGACTATGCAGTATCGACTTTTGCTTATTGTTGAAGGCCGTTAGGTGACCTTTAAATGTTAATTTCGGTGTCATTTTGGTCTCTTGTGGAGAGCTGTCTCATTGGCATTCATACCACGTCTTCTTTTTTTGTAAAACATTTAGTGACTTGAGTATTTCAGAAAAGGTATCAAAAGTCATAGGTAATTTGGGACAGGATAATTGTTTTTCTAGCCAGGCTCTTCCTTTTTCCACAAAAAAATCCTTTTGTTTTGTTTGTTCTCTATTAATTTTAATGACACATGAATAATTTTAGCGCTTATCTGTATATTATGAACATTCATTAAAGGGGGGGGAGTCGGGGCAGAGGCGGATTTAGGCCCCCCCCCCTTTTCTGGAAAATAATTGGTTGCTTATATAGGGAATCACTGAAGCATGACCGGAGCGGGCCCCTCTTAGGCAGTCAACGGGCCCCTGCGTATGAAAATTTCTGGATCCGCCAGTGCGTAGGGGCCCTGATCCCAATATCCCGGGCTTGAAAACATGAAATCCCGAGGTTATGAATTTATTATACAAATTAAATATCTCGACATCCCGAAATTCGAAAAAAGAAATCCCGGATCCCGATATGGTCAATCCTGAAATTTCGATCTTAAAAACACCCGTTCCAGACGTCCCAAAAGTGTATTTTCTTTTTACAGTCAATTCTCAGTTTAATTATTGATCCACAGCGGTCATTGGTATATTATTCACACCTTCTCTATTAAATAAACCCTGTGACTGCCGTGGATAGTAAACTTGAAAATGATATCAGACAGAAAATACACTTTATTCGTAGTATATGTATTTGTTTCAAAGTAAAAAGAAAAACGCAAACCGGAGGTCTAATCTGACTTAAATTTCGTCCAAAAAAATTTCGCCCAATGACGGAAACATATCCTGACGTCTTTTTTCTCGTTTTTCACCCAAAATAACTCAATCTGAATAATCATATGAATGGATGACAAATACGATTATGCACTGTACATGTACCCATAGGACACAATTTCATGTCATCCTTTAAAAATCTAATACATCTTTTTGTTCAGGGACAGAAACAAAATGTCCAAAAGGGGAGACTTCAGATAATGGTGGATTTACTCCTGGATGTGAATGTAAGTTATGACATGAAACTATATGCTATCTTCTGAAAAATCTAGGACTAGAACATGATATGGATGGATTTATTGTTTTTATTCAGATAAAGATAACATATTTAGCTTTATATAACTTTCCTGGATCACGCCAAATCCAATACTAAAATATTTATTGCATGCATTTGTTGGAAGCTGATTGCTCTTGGTTCTTCTTTTTTTAGATTTAAGGAGATGTGGTATGAGTGCCAATGAGACAACTCTTCATCCTAGCCATACGTTGTAAAAGTTTACCACTATAGGTTAAAGTACGGTCTTCAACACGGAGCATTGGCGCACACCGAACAGTAAGCTATAAAGGACACAAAAGACAAATGAAAGATGACTAGACTTGAGTGTAAAACAATTCAAACGGGAAAACCAACGGTCTAATCTATATAAAAAAACGAGAAACGAGAAACATTTATGAACCACATCAACAAACGACAACCACTGAATATCAGGTTTCAGACTTTAATAGGACAGATGCAAACAAATGCAGCAGGTTTTAACGTTTTAATAGGTACCAACCTTCATCCTTATCTGGAACAACATAGAAAGACAATATCAATTGCCTATTTTTTTAATTCTTTATATTTTGAGCCCTTCGTTCTGCACCATTTGCACCTTATTTTCGTCTCTGCATCCAGTTCACACTCTTGTTTACGTAAGTATATTTAACAGACTATCACCTTGGCATACTGTGTAACGATCATCATACAAAACTGCACCAATATTCCAATAAGCTTCTTAGTATAATCAGTGTATTTGTTCTTCGATCTATTGTAGTTGATCCTTGTCAAAGTGTAAACTACAAAGTATTGCGAATGGAGATGAAGAGGTCTTCAAACTATAGTCTTAATGATGATGATACTGCCATAGACGACAGTCGACTAATAACAGGATGGTACAGAATTGACAGCGTCACCGGAAATGACATAGTCAATCAAAGTGTTTCTATGATGCATTGTGGTACAGTGTACCCGCTATGGATGCAAGGTAACTGTAATGCATAAAATATCTTTATATATATAATTTCTTTTTATGTAACTTCTATATATTTAGCTTCTTACGACAAATATTATTCAATTATTAAATTTGATAAAACTATGAGACACAGTATCAAAATGGACCGTAACAGTTTCGAACATTTTTCAATTGCAATTATTTATTTTGTTATACGCGTTATTTGGAACATGCATACATGTATTTACAGATGACAACGGTTATGTTCCATCGGTCGTAGTCACAATTTTGTCCTTTTTTCTCGATTGCGATATTTTTGAATATGCTTATGAACGGTATCCCGATGTTTCTTTCTGAACACGAGAATATAGTTTAAACATATTTATTTATAGTGGATTGGGAAACAAGTTTTGCAACTTATATTAATCCCTTTCCACTTTGCGGGTGCGAGTGCTGCCTTGTAGCGGCATTAGCCTACTCTTTTTCGAAATCTACAAGGGTGTCTTTAACGTGCAAGAGATATGGCTCTCTCTTAACACGGGTCAGCCATTTATCGTCCCCTTCCGACGGACTATCATCGTTTCCTCAAGACCATTCTCGCAGATGGTGTCAAGGGAGAGCCGAAAATTGAGTTCCTGAAATTTTCATCCCAAACGGGAATCGAACCAGGAACCTTAGTGTTAGTAGTCCGATGCACTAACCACTACACCACGGCTCTCCTGAATCGCGATGGATTGCACTATAAGAGCTGAAACTCTTTACCCTTTTGATCAGCATACCAGTTATTTTGATCATGAAACCCGTGTTGTTTCTTTTTACTTTTTTACTTAGTAGGATTTGTGCAATTTCATTTTCATTTTTTTAAACGGCAAACAGTCCAATCTTTCCTGTGTCCGAATTACACCCCCCCCCCAAAAAAAAAATAACGCTTTCTCTCTCTCTAAAAAAAAAAAGAAACCAATTATTAAAGACGTTTATATTCGGTCATGTATTATATCTTCTTTTATAAATTATAAATTGGCAATCTATCAGGGTACATTTGTACAAGTACTAAATTATCTAATGTGTGATATTTATCACTGAATATGCATGTAGTGGAGAGGATTTTTACGAAGTTGAACACTTGACGTCACATGTGGACCAATTACTGCTGATACTATCAAAACATCGAACATCTTTTAGAGCTGGTAGAAACCTCCTTTCTATCTATTTTGATCTGAGCGTCACTGATGCGTCCTTTGTAGACGAAACGCTCGTTTGGCGTATCACATTATAAGCCTGGTACCTTTAATAACTATTTTTTAATTTCACAGGGAATATCCCGGAAATTAGTGACAAAACTGTAGATAGAAAGGTTTGCAAATCTGGACTGAGTAGCACGTGTGAAGCTGAGGTTGATATCAAAGTACGAAACTGTGGCAACTTCAGGACATACCTTTTACGACAATTAAGTGAAGATAAGTCTGGTTATTGCTTTGGTAAGTTATTTTTTTCTAACATTTGTTTGTGTTAGTACTTATGATAGTTACTTACGACAGAAGTAACAAGAAATTTGATAAATGGCCAACAAAGAAACACTGATATCTTGTAATTAAAATCATATTCAGGACTAGTAAATATTAATAAAATCGAGAAAGAAAATGAGGAATGTGTCAAAGAGACAAAAATCCGACCATAGAGCAGACAAAAGCAGAAGGTAACCCACAGGTCTTCAATGCAGCAAGAAATTCCCGCACCCGAAGGCGTCCTTCAGCTGGCCCCTAAACAAATATATATACTAGTTCAGTGATACTGAATTCCAAATTTTACACAAGAAACTAAAAGTTTAAATAATACAAGACTAACAAAGGCCAGAGGCTCCGGACTTGGGACAGGCGCAAAAATGCGGCGGGGTTAAACATGTTTGTGAGATCCCCCTATACCTCTATAGCCAATGCAGAAAAGTAAACGCATAACAATACACACATTAAAATAAAGTTCAAGAGAAGTCCGAGTCTGATGTCAGAAAATAAACAAAATGACAATAATACATATATAACATCAGACTAGTAGCAGTTAACTGACATGCCACCTCCAGACTTCAATTAAACTGATTGAAAAATTATGTCTTCATCATATGAATATCAGGCACAATCCTCCCCGTGAGGGGTTTAGTATCATACCATCATAACATGTATGAGAAGAACATAACCCGTGTCATGCCAACAACTGGTTTTTAACTAAATACTGTTAGTTCCGATGCAAAGACCCGATAAGTGAATCAATATTAACGCCAAAATATGCAATCTTTAATGACCTGACAACAGTATCGTAAATATATCCCTTCTTAATAAGTCTGTTTAAAGGTTTTGTTAGCTTCTGAGGTGAATACTGACATTTTTGTGCTTTATAAAGAATACTTCCATAAAATATTGGATGTGAAATACCTGAACGTATAAGAAGTCTGCATGTTGAGTTATATTTACGAATGATGTCCTTATACCGATGATAACATTTAGTAAATGTTTTGACTAGTTTTTGATATCGAAAACCCTGGTGTAATAATTTTTCAGTAATACATAAATTTCTCTCGTTAAAATCTAAAACATTGTTACATACACGAGCGAATCTTGCAAGTTGAGATATATAAACACCGTAAGATGGTGACAGGGAAACGTCACCATCTAAAAATGGATAATTAACGATAGAAAATGAGAAATCATCTCTTTAATCATAAATGTTAGTATCAAGCTTTCCGTTAATGATATAGAAATCAAGATCGAGGAAAGGGCAGTAGTCGTTGTTAGTATTATCTTTATTTAAAGTAAGTAATACCCACCCTTATCTAGCGGTTTTAGAAATGTTTGGTATATCGACTTGTTTATAAAGCAGAATAAAAAAAAAACGGGGAATGTCATATACCGAGGATTGACATAAGGCTTTCAAAAGAATGACGATTTCAATAACAAAGAAAAAAAAAGAACGAACCAACAAAACAACAAACAAACAGAACAACTGAACCTTTGGTTGATACATATCAGAAGTGCAGAGAACTTCTTTTTTTTTTAAAACTTTTGCCACATAGATCAAAATGATAGTTCTATGGCTATTCAAGTATTAATAAATGAATTTAAATAGTTATTTAAATATTTTAAATATTGTTTTGTTGCAAACATTTACTAGAAAATATTGTATTTTGTATATAGCTAACTTTTGTTTTATATTTGAAGGCACTTCACCAGTACCAGCGCCACCTACTACTACAAAACAACCCGACAGAGATTCAAAAGATAAAGGTTTTTTTTTCATTTTTAAGAAAATTACTTATGCTAATATGACTTGCCTCTTTATTTTGTTTAATAACAAACACATACCCGAAATCCGATAAAATTTGTTTGCAAATGCGTGTATTGACTACTGCAAAAGAATGAATTTTATCAAACATACTGTCGAATTGGCATACAATGACTACAAAATGTTGCTATTCGCAATTGATATATTTGAATTAGATACTCTAATATTCGTGTTGACTGTTTAAAACCACTTCTCTGAAAAGACATTGCAGACGTCTGCTTGTTTACCAACAAAAAGAGAGGTTCATCACAAAAGTTCTACACAATATACAAATCGGAAGTAGACATTACCGTTTTTCCTAATCAGAATTAGCATAATTGACACCAAGCTAAATTCTTTATTGTAGTTTAGATATGGGTATGCATTATATTCGTGGTATTTTTAAAAGCACGACAGAAGTTGTGAATATAACATAGTATATACATGATCCGGTATTATTGAACGTTATAATCGGTCGGACAAAAATGATCACGAATATAATCCGTGCTGTTAAAACAACAATAAAGTAGAGATTGCATTAATTATTTTAAATCAACTGTCAAAGAAGGATTAAGCAATGACTCAGCGACTCTTCACACACCACCCCACCCCAAAAAGCATCAGTATTTAGCTATGATTATTCAAACTAAAAATCACAATTCACTTTTTTATGGTTTTTACGGGACTTTCAATCCGTAAGTGTAGCTATCATTAGCAATATTGCATCAAAGTCGCAGCAAACAAAAACATATTTGAGCATGTTAAGTTAATATAATTTTGATTATCTTCTCTTTTTGTACAATTCTATATATAATATTATGCTTTTGTATACATGTATATTATCATAGATGACCAATGATTATCTGTTCATCTCTATTTGATCTATGACGACGTAGTTAATTTCATTGACAACGGCACGTTCGCCCTTAGTTTCTTTCTATAATATGTCATATCACATAACTGTGCTAAGAGAGGAAACTATCAGTTAGTAAGACCAATGGAAAATTTCGTAGAATACTGATAATAAGAAATATAGACTTTAATAGTGTTGATCGTCACCATTTATCTAAAATATTGTTATTTAGAAAATTTGCACTAGAAAAATTATAGTATTCTTGTTTATTTCAGCGGACGGAGAAAGATCGAACAGTTCTATATTGGCTGTTGTTGGTATTTTAGCTGTAGTGTCAGTTATACTGGTGGTTATAATAGTACTTCAGTAAGTCTTAACGTTTCCGAAAAAAATGTTTTACAATTTGTATTTACCTCGTGTTTTATATAAGATAACAAAGCCTATACATTACAGGACAGATTATACGACATTCAAACACAAATGTTATTAAGGATAACTTGGGTGAGGTTTTGGAATTTGTGTCAAATGATCGGACTCCTTGGTGTTTTTCCATACAACACAAGGTACAATATTTTGCCCCATAACACCCATTTATTTTTTCATATAAGACTAAATAGCTCATGAAAGGTCATTTAGCAAAATTTTAGAAGATTCTTGATGTTCTTTCTTTTGTTTTGAGACCCAAATAATACCAATGCAAATATAACGTAAAAGTCCGAGTCAGCATTTTCCCGCCATATTTTGAATCTCAAATATCTCAAAAAAGAGGTCCATGACCTATCAATATTTTTAGCTTATTTTTATCCTTAACGAATGCATTACCAGCTTATACTATCAATTTTAAATTCTTGATTTCATAATTTGTACCTTACCTCACCTAAGTACATCATTGGTGTCAAAAGAATGCAATCTATATGTACATTCACAATCAGAACTGATTTAGTTGAAGATCTGGTAACAAAAGGACTAGAGAATACCTAATCAACTATTATAGATCAACGTACGACCTTTAACTACAACTAAAAAAAAAATATCCTAAATTAGATTTTAATAGGCTCTTTCAAAATGATAAAACAATATCATAATAACGAAAATTGAATATACATACATGTGTATGATCATATATGACAGAAAGTCATCAATAACAGCTACCAAATGACTAGATGTATGTGTGTGTGTGTGTGTGTGCTCTTTTTCATATACTTTAATTAGTACAAGTCTTGATGTTGATTAGATAATTATTTTTAATTTGAATTTTGTATCGATTTCAGATCTGTTACGTCAGATTTTAATCCTGGTTGTATAAAATGAGTTTATTTATAGTTTTTGTTTTCTATTTTCACATCGTTGTCCCCCCTGTCATGGTTCATTTTGTGTATACTTTGTATGTTCAATTTGAATGACTGGTGAACTACCAAATATTATTATCATGATTATATAGTAATATAAAACGTATATTGTCATTGATAAGCATTTGAAAATGTAAAGCTTTTTGAACTGAACCAATTTAAAAAAAAAATCGAAAAAGGGAATAATGCAACTGTACTTTTTAAAATAATTACCTTAATTAACACGTGCATTTTTTTCTATAGGGCTTTCAAGAAAAAAAATATACCGAACCGATCTATAAGTTCTGCTCCTGCCAAAACTCTGAACAAATATGTAGACGAACCAACCGAGGAACCAAGAGAGCCGCCACCTCCGTATAAAGAATCAACACCAAACGAAAAGATTGAATGGATTGACGCTCAGTTTGACTATGTTGGTGGGAATCAAACTAACTATATTGAATCAAAACCACCCGGAAATACAATAATGAAATAGATTTATTCAGACTATGTCAGGAGTTTTCGAGGACCTCGATCGGAGCAATCATATTTGAGTGATTTTAAAATACAAGCGATTAGCTAACATCGATATACATTATCAAAAAAATATAAAATTGATTTTTTTTTCTAAAATGTTCATCAGTCTTAACTTATTTTAACATATACACCATTGCGTTATGTCGTGTATATGCATAAACACACATTATATTACATAGGAATCAGAGAGTACCATAATTCAGGTCAATTGCTATGATAAGATCAACAGTTTTCTTTATAAAATGTTCTATACTAAGTCAGGAAGATGGCAGTTGTTATCAAATAGTTTGTTTCTATTTATGTTGGCGTTTTTTTTATTTTGTTGACTTCAATGTTCCTTTTGTTTCTTTGTTTTCCTCTTATAGTTAATTTTTTACCCCCAATTTTTGCTTGTAACCAGAATTCATTTTTTCTATCGATTTATGACTTTCAAACAGCTGTATACTACTGTTGCCTTTATTTGTATATATATAACCAATGTAATGTTTAAATAAAATTGAGAATGGAAATGAGGAATGTGCCAAAGAGACAACAACCCGACCATAGAAAAAAAACAACAGCAGAAAATCACCAACAGGTCTTCAATGTAGCGAGAAATTCCCGCACCCGGAGGCGTCCTTAAACTGGCCCCTAAATAAATATATACTAGTTCAATGATAATGTACGCCATACTAATTTCCAAATTGTACACAAGAAACTAAAATTAAAATAATAAAAGACTAACAAAGAACGTTTACTGTAAAAATTTAAAACATCAACATTATCTTTAATGATTTTTTTACAACAAAAAATATTTTTTCATTGGTATGCCTTGCTATCTTATCACGTTACTATTTTCGGGAAACCAAAACATTTGAATAAAAGCCTCATTTGGCATATATTTTGAAAAGTTTTCTTCATAGTGATGTTTCTACTACATGTATTCCACAGCAGGTTAGAAAATTTAGATTCCCTGACGTTAGTATAAATTTAGATAGTAATTTTTCAAATGGAAGAACCACAATGCATGCTGGTCTACTACAAGTATAGACTACCACTTTAAACACATGTGGAAAACATGTCACGATATATAGCGTCTTGAACGCAAATTGAAAATTCAGCTGATGTATATATCAAATGTAAAATACCAAATCTTCAATTTGAATGCTCAGATTGAAAAATATAATTGTTTATTGGTTTCACGACTCGACTTTCTCTTTCATCTTGTAAAAGAAGGGTGTCCATGTTTCTTCCCCTGGTTATGCAATATAGCATACATGTGTATTTTTAATGTGAACAGGTAAAATTTTTCAAATGAAGAGACCAGTATAAAAATTACTGGTTCTCTTTGAAACCTCTCAAAACGGTTTGAAGAAATGGATAGTTTGTACCCTGTATTACGCCTTTTGAAAAAGAACCACTGCTGCTTCGAAAAACACAAGTTAATATGTTATAATGGGGACTGAAAATAGTGGTTTTCACTGTTCTTTCGTTGCTATTTTATGAACTTATACCTGAAATCTTCGTTTAATCATGAATTATACTTATGGCTATATGCACTCGTTTCGTCGAATAGAAACTTTTAGTTAATCTTAGCATGATATAAATACTTTAAATAACAAACTAAATCTGAATAAAAAAGTTGAAATACTAATCAAAATTGTTCATCCTTCAATGCTTGATAAATGTGTTGTATTACAGTAAACAACACGTGCTCAATGTCTTTTACCAAGCTAGGAAAATGGCAGTTGTTATCTTATAGTTCGTTGCTGTTTGTGTTGCATTGCCGTTTGAGTTTTGTTCACTTCAGTGTTGTTTCATGGTTTTCCTCTTATTGTTAATGTGTTTCTCTGTGTATTTCTTTGTAGTTCGGATTTGTTTTTGATCAGACTGTTCAAACAGGCAATGCCAATCTGTAGTCTATTAAAACTGGTTCGTAACTGTTCTACCTTTTTCCTTATTCGGCGAACCCCGGTCTTATGCGTCCTCAGTGAATTTAGAAAATAATATTCTAAACGATCTGACCTAATTTCTATTACAACCCAATACATTTTTTCTGTTAGTTATCTTATTATTTATGCTTTTTAAAAATTATTAAATGAAGATACTGCATATGGTGACAACCCTAACAACCATTTGATATTTGTTTCAATTGTTATAAACTGAAGTATAGTATGAAAATAAATATGTTCATAATAAGACTTAATCTTTCGATCAGTTAAATTGAGGTGTGAACCTGGCATAGTAGTTTTTGATAGATAGTAGTTCTTTTTTTTAAACTATGTTGATCATTGTCTATATGCTTAGTTTCTTGTGGTACCTGTTGAAACATCCGATTCGAAATTCATTTAAACTAACTGCGTAATGCTATGTTTTTTCTACATTGGCTAAAGGTTAATGGGGAGGGTTAGAATTTGGCTCATTCATATTTTTCGGAGTTTAGTTTGACATTCATTTTCGCTTAACTAGTACACAATATTATTTAAGGGTCGAGATGAAGCACACTAGTGTACTCCGGATGCAGGATTGTATTGCTGTGTTGATGGCATTTTGTGACCTTGTGTTGTTTTTGATCTTTAACTAATTTATTCGAGTTGTTTTTTCTTTAACAAATTTACTTTTTCCATTCTTAGTGCTAACGTAATGTGTATTTTAATACCGCTCTATATAAAGCAGAACTGCGAACCTACTGCAAACATTTAGAACTGTTTAGAAATGTTTTGCTTATTTCAGAACTTGTTACGTTGCCCTTAGTCGTTTTTGGCAGAATAAGGACGGGCTAAGGACTGACGAGCTCAGGGTTGGTTTGTATATGAACAGGACTACCGTGTTCCAAACAAACTCGATTTGTGAGCACATGCAATCTAATTGACTCCCAACTGCACCACGTCATAGGATGTCTCTTGTCATTTTCAAGTACGGCAATTTTGTTCGTTGTATTTTTACCTCGTTCTTAACACGTTGAAACTTAGCTGCTTAATGGAAAAATTAAGTTGTTGACCTGAAATTATAACAAAAAGATCTGGGACTCTATTATCCTTCAAGTTCGTAAACATACCATAAATATTTGCTACAATTTCAATTCCGTTTCCCCATAGTAAAAGACCACTACAATTAATCAGGACGTAGTAAGAATAAGGTTGCTGTTACGGATGAATACACAAATTATCTTTTTTCGTAGAGAGCAAGAGTTTGATTACGTCGTATACTTTTTGAAAAACCTTTTCCACTGAAATAACTGAACTAATTTAAGCCAGTTTTTGTTATATTTATTTTGCGTGACTGTATTTATGCATCCCGTCATACTTTGAACGACAATATTATTTCATGTCTACCTGTGCGAATTTCAAACGCGCAATTTTCACCAGTACTCAAAACCCTCCTTCCTTGGTGGGCGCATTTTACATAGACAAATAAAATCGTATAATATAATCAAAATGAGGATGTTAATTTGATGTATGCCTTTTTGTGCTTCTTCGTTACATTTGTTGTTTTTATAGTGATTAAGATGATAACACAATGTTGACTGCTGTACCCCTATTTTTGACATTTTTACCTATTGTGTCTGTTTGTTTTGTTCACGCATCGGTGACAATATAATGGAATTTGATGCGACTGTCATACAAGTGAAAGGTTTAGCTAGCTATAAAACCAGGTTCAATCCACCATTTTCTACATTTGAAAATGCCTGTACCAAGTCAGGAATATGACAGTTCTTGTCCATTCATTTTTAATGCGTTTTGTTATTTGATTTTGCCATGTGATTATGGACTTTCCGAATTGATTTTCCTCTGAGTTCAGTATTTTTGTGATTTTACTTTTCATTCATACTTTGGGATTTATAAATGTGGTTTAATGAATTTAGAATAATTCGCGAATTTTATTCCTGGCAACCAACCAAAATGATCGACATGGCTTAAACATATCTAATAAATTAAAATGCAAATTTGGTCTTGTTTCTTAATACATGTAACCGTAGACAGAACAAAATCTCTCTGGCATATAAAGAAATGCTGAGCATCCATTTTGACAAAATTGTGTAAAATTGAACCAACCAAAATGATCGACAAGGCTTAAACATATCTGATAAATTAAAAATGCAAATTTGGTCTTGTTTCTTAATACATGTAACCGTCACAGACAGATCACTGGCATATAAAGAAATGCTGAGCATCCATTTTGACAAAATTGTGTAAAATTGATCCTTATAGCAGTTATTGCTCTTGAATACATAGCTACTGTTGTTTAAGCACGGTTTCTATATTTGCCATACAAAAACCTCTCATTATATCTTATAATTAGGAATAAGTTCGCTTAATATCGAGACTTACGGTGACCTTAAATTATTTGATTTTTCGTTTTAATTGATTATTACTTTGACAATCATACAATTTCTTTTATACTCAGGTTGTAATTATATAGTTAGTTATATATCACGCATATTATCAAAACAAATGTTACAGCATTGTTTCACGTGAACATCTTGAAGTGATAAAAAGAAATATGTCGCTATTTCATACACATAATTATTATCAATAAGGATGTTTTGGGATATTGTAAAGTTCAACTTGCGATGTATTTTAATGATAACATAAATCGTGACATATATGAACAAAGCACTGTTAAAATCCCATAGATTAAAGATTAATTCATTCTTTTGCGACTTCAAGACATAATTCGAACTAAAAGGGTAGATCGTCTATGATATCGCAGGAATGCAGATCTTGATACGAAGTCGTCTGTCATCTTGATATGGCGTTGCATGTTATTGTGTTAATTTGTTTTACATGTAACTGGACTGTTTGCCAAAAGCCATTTAATAGGGGCATATAATAGTACGACGGCTTTGTGAAAAATTGTGCACATCCTGCAACAAGCATGAAATTTGACATAGACCTTCATCAACTAATACTTTTTTTTAATTCAGATAGGGAGGCTTTTGAAAAAAATGTCTTACATTCCGTAAAATCCAAAACGGCGGACATCATACTTAAATCAGTCCAATATCGAAGTATGTGAAAAGGTGTTATTATCATGCTTCTACCATAATATTTGATACAAACCTTTGTTATTTACTACTTTTGGATATATTATACAGATTAGATGTCTCAAAACCCTTATTTCCGGTAAAACGAAATATGGGGGATTGTATTAAAATAAGCCTGTTTTTAAGGGAGGGTAATTGGAATGTGTTTTAAAGTATTGGTTCTATCAATCATTATATTGTGCAGGAACCTTTCTTTAGTGCTTCTCATTGATACTATTTATAAAACATATTTGTCTTTAAAACTCCTTCTTCCGGTGACATCCAATATGGCGGATTTAAAAAATATTTTGTTTGTGTTGGTCATTAAACTTGTGGCTTAAAGTTATCCTCAAAACCACTAATTTTATTCAGCTGTAAATGTATAAATACAAAGTTAACACTTCCGGTAAAAAAACACCAATATGGCGTATATTTCAAAGATGAGTCCACAATCTATATTCTCGATGTAGAATTTTGGATAGATTGATTTAAACACAATGAAATCACTTAAGTACTAAAACATCTTTAGAATTACTAATATATGGTCGCAAATACATGTTTATTCACAATTGGGGAGCTGATTTTCCACATTTACAAAGACCGTGGTATTATGTCTTACATTCATAATGTACAAGCTCCTGATAAGATGAAGAGGGTTTAAAAAGAGTTGTCAAAAAGGTTTCCCATGGATCATTCTTTTCCCTTTGCCATTCATACATGCCATAAGCGTCTGGACTAGTCAGCATTTGAACCAATCCCAGAATTGCAACTCATTCACACCCACCTAGTATATTGCGCGTTTTGCATGCTGAAAAAGACACGACCGAGTAATAGGAATAGCCTAAACATGCTAAAGTAGTATTTCCTCCTCAAAACAGATGCGTGTTTGCTTCGTTAACCCCATCTGATAAGTTTGTTCGAGCTTACAACAAAAACACGTATCGTTTTATCAATGACAGTATCAAATCCATATCCTGTGATGTTGGCTGATCAATCATCATTCTAAATGATAAAGTCACATCTTCAAACGGCATCCATGTCACCAACACAGTTCCTTTTCCAGCAAACGTGCAATCTCGCAATGCCTAAGTCATGGATGGATATATATCTAAAGCTTTTTCCACTCCCAAATGCAAGCCAAAGCTCTCTGCCCCTATATATGTCAAGGAATAGCGAAACGGCAATGACTGCAATATCAGTACCCACTGTTCGAGTCATGACTTAGTTAAGACTGTGTTTTACTGCATCAGACACATACATCTTGAATCTGTCAGCCTCTTCATGTAAACAATGTGCCAAATTCGAAACATCATCATGTGGTTCATAACACAGAAAATCATGAGCATTTGTTGCTACAACTACCTTTTCCTTGAAATCTATTGAGCAAGTTGATGTGAATGAAAACAAAAAAGTTCTTTTTTATTGTCATTATTTTGCAGAAAACTTTGCCAATTTTGACCCTGGATTCTTCTGTGTATTCCCTTTCCACTAAATGTACCTTTTGCTTCTTGTATCAGCCTTCAAACTACCGATATTATCTAAGGACGCATCCGAGACAACATTCACTGCTGTTTCAGTTTCAAGGTGTTTCATAAAGAGTATGCTGATAGGGTATTATGTCCTCGCCTTTAAAAAATTCATTGAAACTGTTGAAACAAGAGTTGAATAAGTCTTGGAAGCGTATGGTAGTTTTAGCAAACAAATGGTCTGAATATTTTATCTTATCCACCACGTGATGTATTTCAAGTTTAGCACCATGTTCACATTAAGAGATTGACACTATAGTCTTTGTGCATGTGTCTGATGCAGTGAAACCCAACTTTAATGAGTCATGCTTCGAGCAGCCGTTACTAATGATGCTGTCATTACCGTTTCTTTGCTATTCCGTGACAAAGGGGTAGACAAACTATGGATTGGGTTTGGAAGAGGGCAAAAAGCTTTGAATATATATATAT